>NW_028270153.1:74078683-74378683 GCF_037043375.1 Chiloscyllium plagiosum | reverse complement strand
TCAGTTGACTAATTACACCACAGGGTTAGTTTGTAAATGTTAAATGTGTACATTAATATTACACATTTAGGAATTTGTACTGCCCAGTTCAGTGGCCAGTAAGTCGAGGGTTAAATGTATTTGTCATGCACACCACTGGAACCGCATTCAGAGAGTACCCCACATCTGAGAGGTGGATCCTCTGGGGAGGTAAAGACTGAACTTGAAGAGAAGAAATAAATACTTGGAGAGCCCATCACCCCAGAACATTCAGCCTTCTGTATTGTACTAACCTCTGGCATTATGGCAGCAACACATGTTCTCTGAATCTGACATCGTTCCCTTGGCTGTCAAATGAAATTTGTTTATTATCTTGTCATCCAACATTCCATGGGAATGGATTGAGCTCAGTTGGCTGGATTGTTGGTTTGCAGAGCAGCATGATGCTAACAGCATCGGCTCAATTCTCAACACTGGCTTGAGGTTACCATGAAGGACTCTCCTTCTCAACCTCTTCCCTTATCTGAGGTCTGGTGGCCCTCAAGTTAAATCACCAGCAGCTACTTCTCTCTAATGAGAGCCCTATGGTCTGGTAAGACTATGGTGACACAATATATCGAACACTATTTTCCTTCAAGTGAATCATTATGAAATTGAAGAATGGTGTCATTATTGCATCAGAGTTTGACCCACTGTGTTACTCCCCTGATGTAAAACACAATGTTCCAGACATGCCTCAGGCAGCAGTGTTGATGAAGCAGTCCTGACATTTACAATGTACTGTGGGAACATTCAGCTCTGTGTTACTGTTACTGCAAACATTTATAAACTTCCAAGTGCTAGCTAGCATCAGCAAGACCCTTCTATACTATCTCTCTCTTCCACTCCCAATTTAAATTCAATTCCTCGATAGCCACAAAACAGTCTGAGATTACTCAGCACCTCCGTGTGATCTCCAATAAACCACCTCCATATTGATTGAATCTCTATCAACATGAAAACTTTTATCCAACCAGAAGGGGCTGAATGCACTGAACTGCCCTGTGTGGGGTCAGTTCCCTGAATGGCCAGGGTTAAGACATGAGTGACTTCCCACAAAGTGAACACAGGTGAGCAGTCATTCCCACTCACCTCAGCTTTCCAATCATTCAGAATGGGAGGAAAATATGACAACATTTCTAAGGGCAGATTGGCTCAAATTGATCAGCAAGATCTTGAATAGCATTAATGTAATATCTCACCTTATAACTGTAGGAACTGATATGTCTATGCAAATCTGTCTCGATGGTGTAAACCACAATTACTGTTTGGACAGACATCCTATGTAACAATCGGTGCAATGATATCCTACACCATGAGACAAAGAGCATCATGTAAATCAGGGTTGACAGATGATTCACATCAGAACACAGAACATCGAACTGTACAGCACAGGAACAGTCTTTATAAAGCTGAAACATGACATTTTGACTCTTGTACTCAATTTATCAGCCAATAAAGGCAAGCTGACCATACATCATCTTTGCTACCCTATTTACTTGCATGGTCACTTGCAGGGAGCTATGGACTTGAACACCAAGATCACTGTACATCAATGCTGTTCGGGGTTCTGCCATTAACAGTATATCTTTTCCCTAACTTTCAATCTCCTAAAGTGCAGCGCCTCATACTTACCCAGATTAAACTCCATCTGCCACCTTTCCACCCATATTGGCAATTGATCTCCACTGTATCTTTGACAACCTTATCCACAACTTCACTGATCGTTCTACCATCTGCAAATACACAAAGGGCAAAGGTCCCATTATGGAACCCTGAGGAACACCACAAGTCACGAACCTCCAGCCAGAAAAACATCTTTCCTCACTATCCTCTGCTTTCTATGGGAATCGAAGCTGCCACCTTACCATGGATCCAATGTAGTGTAATCTTCAGGATGAGTCCACCATGAGGGACCATAGCGGGCACCTTTACTGAAATCCATGCAGAAACATCCACTGCTCTACCCTCATCGATTGCCTTTGTCACTTCCTCAAAAGATTCAATCAAGTTAGTAAGACATTACTGCCTTGCATAATGCCATGCTGACTGTCCCTAATTAGGCCCTGCATTTCCAAATGCATGTAAACCCTATCCCTAAGAATCATCTCTAATAGTTTATTTTAATATCCGTTCAGCAGTGTGCTGTTGATGGACTATGATTCAATTGGCGATCCTGACACAGTATCTAATGCAGCAAGTCCCTCAATACTGAACATCAGGTCAGTTGGGTGTCACAGTAGCAGGGCTGACTTTCTCTCCATACGGCCGGATGTTCTTGAACCTGATTGGAGCCTTGGAGCAGCACAACTATATCAAATATCCGAAATTGCGCATCAGTCACCCCAAACCAAAATGTCTTTCATCTACAAAACATTATGTTGTACCACCCAATCTCCACCGTCCTGAGCCAGGTACAATGACAGAGGTTTCACAAAGTTGATGGAGTACTGTAGTACATGGTGTAACACTCCAGCCTCAAGGTGAATCCGTCTAAAAATATATCCAGGGGTTTTAGTCTCTAAAACATCAGTCCTGACAAAATAGTCATAATAATAATGTTATAACAATAATGTGAATAATAATGATAGCAATTACATATTTAAACTGACAACCAAAGTCTAAATAATAATCCCAAATGAACGCAAATTGGAGGACCTTCACATTATCATTTGGGGAACATCAAAGGATAAAGCAAGAAAAGGCAAGATAGAAAACATCCTGTTGGACAATTTGATCCTCTGAAGCACCTAAAACTCCAGACCTCAGCGCTTATCCTATTGGGCTCTGCACCACAGCACTGTGCATCATTTTACAAATGGCACATGGCATTCACATAATTTCAACAATATACATTGTAGTTGGAACCTTGTGTTCAATACCCTTCCCAATGATCTGTCCTCACAAATATCATAACCCCAGGTATCCACTGACTGACAAAAACTCAAGGTGGTCAAAGCTATCTCGGCTGATCCACCCTTACCATGATTAGATTTTCGACATGGTGGAAACATTTGGCCCAAAAGGTCCATACTGACACTAATTAATGGACCTAACACTATACGCCATTTAACATGATCAATTCACCTGACCTACACATGTTTAGATTGTGGGAGGAAACCCACACAGACACAGGGAGAACATGCAAACTCCATGCAGACAATCACCAGAGGCAGGAATTGAACCCAGGTCACTGGTGCTGTGAGGCAGCAATGCTAACCACTGAGTCACCATGTCACAGAGAACCCAATCTAAACCAGCTGCCTGAGAGCAGGCTTTAAGTGACCATGGAGAGAGAATGGTCTTACTAAACCCTTTCTAGACAAGCTGGGGCCAGTGCTCAGCCAAACTTCATCACTGAGGCCTCAGTGTAAGCCCATTCTGCACAGGACAGAGAAACAGACACTGCTACACGTTACTGAGAAACTTCAGAATCGACAAACAATTCACTTTAAACTCTGTAAGTGAGAGCACTTTCATCTGACATTGGGATTTGCCTTGCTAAATGGAAATCATCAGTAAATGCAGATCGGAAATATAGACTTATGTAACTTAAGTTGTTCCAAGACTTACCGGGTACACCAACAATGACAGGGATGGTGTCGTATATTTTTGAGATCATTATATTTGGAAAATACATTTTGTTGTTTGTGAAACAACCTCTCCCTTCCTGCTGCTGGCATCTGTCCGAATTGGAGAATTCTCTCAAAATTAGAGATGAGACATATCCAGCGACATTGTTTTATATTTTGTGATTCATTTTATATTTTGTTGTATTTCTCCTGGGAAAATATGATTACACATTCACCTTTTTAATATCATTTTAAACAAAGAGATTACGACAACAGGTTTATTTTGATGATGTAATGTCATTGAAATTTAATTCTACATTTGAATACCCAAAGACTGGATGAATCTAATCTTATTTGGTCACAACCGCTCCTTGCAACTTGTCATCAAACAAGAATGCTTGCAGTGTTTCACACACTAATAGTCCCATCAACATCTGAATATCTTTTGATATTCTTTTCTGTGATAACTTTTATTTTACTGAGGATATTCAAACATTCAATACCTCATGTTGTACCTTGACAGCTGTTACACTGCACACTGTTATACCACGACTTCCCTTGTTAATTCAGTTCCACAACTCATTTGGGAAAGTCTGTCTGATTGAGCACTCGAATACCGAAGCTGAAACTAATACTGACCACAACAATAACTGGAACTTACACTTGGTAATAATTTCTCAAAACAAAGACAAAAAGAAATCAGAACCTTAACTTCAAAATTATAGAATGATAACACCATATAGGACAGAGGTGACCCATTGATCCATAAAGATTGTCCCTCCAGAAATTACATGAAAAGCTGCACAAGTCCCACTCCCCAGCACTTAGTCCACAGTCTTGAATGTTATGACATTTCAAGTGCTCATTCAAGTACTTTTTAAAGGTTTTGAGGATTTCCTCCTCAGTTACCCTCCTGGGCAATGCACTGTAGGCCCCTTCCATACTCTGGATGTCATGTTCCCTCTAAACCCTCCTGCCTTTCAGCTACACCTCAGTATTGGCCCTTCACTTATTAGGATGCTATCTGGATGCAAGTTTTGAGCTATAAGATGGGGTTGAATAGATTGGGACTTTTTTCCCCGGGAACGTAGGAGACTGAGAGGCAACCTTATTGAGGTCTATTAAATCTTGTGAGATTCATATAAGATAGATAGCCAACAGACTTTCGCCAGTATAGGAGAGTCAAAAATTAGAGGGCATAAGTTAAGGTGAGAGTGGAGAGATACAAAAGGATTCAGAGGGACACTTTGTTCAGACAGAGGGTGGTGAGTGCTTGTAACAGGCTGCCAGAAGCAAATACAATTTTGTGATTTGATGAGATCAGATTCCCTACAGTGTGGAAACAGTCCACACTTGTTGCCCACCAAGACCCATTCCCTTACACCTAACACTATGGACAATTTAGCGTGGCCAATTCACCTAACCTGCACATCTTTGGACTGTGGGAGGAAACCGGAGCACCCGGAGGAAACCCACACAGACACAGGGAGAATGTGCAAACTCCACACAGACAGTTGCCCGAGGCGGGAATTGAAACCGGGTCCCTGGCGTTCTGAGGCAGCAGTGCTAACCACCGTGCCACCCTAAGAAACATTTAAATAGGTACATGGACGGGATAGGTATGGAGGGATGTGGACCAAACCCAGGCAAATGGCACTAGTTTAATTGTGAAAACTGGGTGGCACGAGCAATTTGGGCCATGCTGAGAATCTCTATGACTTTATCTATTCCTGGACTGGTAAAGACATGTATCTTGTTCAAAGTTTGTGCGAAGATTTGTAGCTCGGGTGTTCGTTGTTGTGGTTCTGTTCGCCGAGCTGGAAGTTTTTGTTACAAACGTTTTGTCCCCTGGCTAGGCGACATTATCAGTGCTTGAGAGCCTCCTGCGAAGCGCTTCTTTGATGTTTCCTCCGGTGTTTATAGTGGTCTGTCCCTGCCACTTCCCTTGTCTCCTTGGTTACAATTCCTCCAGACCTCAGGATTTGTGTACTTTGAAGCTCCCCAGTCTTCAATAACTGTTCTCATCATATAGCCCTAACTATCTTTAGTGACTGTATAACTGACCTTCTCTCAATCAGAATGCCATAAATCAGAGGGTTCACTAATACTTGCACAATGTTCAAAGCATTCTTACACTCTCAGATACTGAAGCACTCCATGTCGCTCTGTCACAAGATCCCTGAAAATTCCAGCCTGGGCTGACAATTAGCAATTAACATTCACGCAATACAATGGGAAGCAATTACCACCTTCAAGAAGAGATCACCTAAATAATGCTTCTGGACACTTAAGGCTTTGCTATTGCTGAATGAGAGGGCTCCAAACATCAGCGAACAGGACATGACGTAGATACAGTGCTGGAGGAGGAGCACAATACAGACATACCCCAGGCTCAATCACTGCCTATAATGTAAGGTCTGTTGTACTAAGACTAACTACACTGCAACACTGAATCTATGTCATATCTTGGTGACCAATGTCTTCAATAATGTTTTAAATCCTATAACAGTTGCTATCTTTGTAACCTCCTCCCTTCCTTATAGTCACTTCACTAATTTGAAACGTACTGCATTCCAGCCTACCAGCCCTATCGCTTTAGCTTGCTTCAGTGTCAACAACATGCCTTATCTCAGTAGTCTCCTCCTCTTTAACTGGATACAGAGTCATGTAGCACGGAAACAGAACCTTCACTCCAACTCATCAATGCTGACCATGATTCTTATACTAAACGTGTCACATATGCCTGTGTTTGGCCCTTATCTCTTCAAACCTTCTCCTCTCCATGTATCTCCCCAAATGTCTTGTCCATGTTGTAATTGTACACGTTTCTCCCATTTCCTCTGGCGGCCCGTTCCGTCTATGCACCATCCTTTGTGGCTAATGTTGCTGCTCAGCTCCCTCTTTAAATCCTTGCTCTCTCTCACCCCCTGTTTATACCCTCTAGCTTTGGACTCACCTACCTTTGGCTTTTCAACTTACTGAGGCCCCGCATGGTTTTATAAACCTTTAGAAGGTCAATCCGTAGCCTCCTCTGCCTAAGGCAAATATTTAGGACAATGTTACAAATGTCTCCAATTCATATCAACGCTCTGGACAATGAAGGAAAGTGCGTCAAATACTGCTTTCACCACCCTGTCCAACTGCAATGTCACTTCCAAGTAACAGTGTAACTGCACCCCTTGGTCTCTCTCTGTTCGACAACACTTTCCAGGGCCAAACCATTAACTGTGTTAGTCCTCCCTGGTTTGTCTCAACAAAACCCAACACCATACATCAACTGCATCTTTCATTCCTTGGTCCACTGGCCCCTTTGTTCAAGAGCTCCTTTGATAACCATATTCACTGCACGATGCTATTAATTTGATCATCTGCAAACTTACTAACAATAACTCCTATATTCTCAATCAAATCGTTTATGTAGATGATACATATCAGTGGACCCAGCCCCGATCCTTATAGCACACCGCTGGTCACAGGCCTCCAGTCTGAGCAACAATCCCCTTCCACCTGTTTCCAACTGTCAAGCCAATTTTGTATCCAGTTGGCTAGCTCTCCCTGATCCCATGTGATCTAACCTTCTGAACCAGTATATTTATGCTAAACCCTGTCAAAGGTTCTGCTGACTTTAGTGTAGACAATGTATGGTCACCACTTCAACAAAGCAATCAAGTTAGTGAGACCTGACTTTGTACTGACGAGCTTTCATCAATCCTTGCCATTGCAAATGCATGTAACTCCTGCCTGGCAGAATCACTTCTCAAAAAATGGACCAAAACTATATTCTTGTCATAGTTGTACAGCATGGAAACAGACCCTACAGTTGGTAGAAAACATAATCTCAAACTAAACCCATCCCAGCTGCCTGTTGCTGGCCCATGTCCTCCAAATGTGTCCTATTCACATACTTATCAAAATGTCTGAAAAAGTTGTTATTGTACCCACATCCACCCCTTCCTCAGGAAGTTCATTCCACACTCAATCTGCCCTCTGTGTAACAATTTGACCCTCATATCATTCTTTTGAAGATCTCTCTCCCCTAACCTTAAAAATGTGGCCCCTTCTCTTGAGACTCCCCCATCCTGGGGAAAATGCAGCGACCGTTAACTCTATCTATATCTCTCATTATCTTTTAAACTTCTATAAGGTCACCTCTCAATCTCCAGGCTCCTGTGAAAAACGAGTCAGCATATCCTGCCATTTTTCACATCTCAAATCTTCCATACCCAGCAACATCCTGGTATATCTCTTCTGAACGCCTTGCAGCAGAATAATATCCTCCCTATAACTGGGTGACCAGAATGGACAAGAGTGTTGCAGAAGAGGCCTCACCAATATCGGTACAATCTCAACATGACGTCCCAAATCCTACACTCAATGGACTGAGCAATAGTCAATCATGCCAAGCACTGCCTTATCCATCCTGTGTTGCAAACTTCAAGAATTATGTACCCAGAGGTTGCTCTGCTCTGAAACACTAACCGAGGCCCTAACATTAATTATATAAACTCTACCCTTGTTTGTTTTACCAAATTTATTAGGTTGCATTTATTCAAATTGAATTCCTTCTACAGTTTTTCAGCCTATTCACTCATCAAGATCCCTTTGTAATCTTAGAAAACCTCCTTCACTGTCAATTATTCCACCCTCCAAACTTCCAGCCCATCTCACGTGGCTGTCAATGGTACAAATACCTTTGCTCGGGGCTCCACAATTTCTTCCCTAGCATCGCCTGTCTTACAGTTAATCAGGTCCTGGGACTTTCCATACCTTTGTGTTATAAAGCTTCCATCACCACCTCTTCTATAACATGCACTCTTTTCAAGTCATAGAGATGTACAGCATGGAAACAGACCCTTCGGTCCCACTCGTCCATGCTGACCAGAAGATCGAAACAAATCCATCTCATTTACCAGCATTTGGCCCATGTACCACTAAACCATTACAATTCATATTCCCATCCAGATATCTTTTAAATGTTGTCATAGTATCAGTATCTGTTACATTCTCTCTCAGTTCATTTCATACATGCATCACCTTATGCATGAAAAAACTGTTCCTTCGGTCCCTTTTAAATCTTTCCCCTCTAAACTTAAACTTATGCCCTCTAGGTTTGGACTACCCAATCCCTGGGAAAAGACCTTGAATGTTTACCCTATCCATACCCCTCATGTTTATATAAACGTCTGTCAGATCACCCCTCAGTCTCCGATGCTCCAGGGAAAATAACCCCAGCTTCTTCAGCAACAACCCTGGCAACATCTTGTCAATCTTTTCTGAGCACTCTCCAGTTCCCTCATCTAAGTCATTAATAAAAATTACAAACAGTAGAGGCCCAAGGACAGATCTCTGTGGAACACCACTCACCACAGACTTCCAGGCAGAATATTTTCCGTCTACTACCACTCGCTGTCTTCTGTTGGCCAGCCAATTCTGTAGCTGGAAATGTGTTGCTGGAAAAGCGCAGCAGGTCAGGCAGCATCCAGGGAACAGGAGAATGGATGTTTCTGGCATAAGCCCTTCTTCAGGAGAAGGGCTTATGCCCGAAACGTCGATTCTCCTGTTCCCTGGATGCTGCCTGACCTGCTGCGCTTTTCCAGCAACACATTTCCAGCTCTGATCTCCAGCATCTGCAGACCTCACTTTCTCCTCAGCCAATTCTGTATCCAGACAGCTAAGTTCCCCTGTATCCCATTTCTCCTGACCTTCTGAATGAGCCTACCATGGGGAACCTTATCAAATGCCTTGCTGAAGTCCATATACACCACATCCACAGCTTGACGCTCATCAACTTTTCTAGTCACATCCTCAAAAAACTCGATAAGGTTTGTGAGGCATGACCTACCCCTTACAAAGCCATGTTGACTGCATTTAATCAAGCCATGCTCTTCCAGATGGTCATAAATCCTATCCCTCAGAATCCTTTCTAACACCTTGCAGACGACAGACGTGAGACTTACTGGTCTGTAATTGTCGGGGATTTCCCTATTTCCTTTCTTAAGAGAGGAATTACATTTGCCTCTCTCCAGTCCTCAGGTACGACTCCAGTGGAGAGCGAGGATGCAAAGATCTTCGCAAGTGGCGAAGCAATTGCATTTCTTGTTTTCCAAAGCAGTCGAGGACAAATCTGGTCCAGGCCTCTGACGACTTGTCAATCTTAATGTTTGACAAAATTTTCAGCACATCAGCTTCCTCTATCTCTATCCATTCCAGGATGCACACCTGCTCTTCAAAGGTTTCATTCACTACAAAGTTTGTTTCTTTCGTAAAGACAGAAGCAAAAAACTCATTTAGGGCTTCCCCAACCTCCTCAGACTCCACACACTAATTCCCTATGCTATCCCTGATCGGCCCTACTCTTTCTTTGACCATTCTCTTATTCCTCACATAAGTGTAAAATCCCTTTGTGTTCTCTCTAATCCGTTCTGCCAAGCCTTTCTCGTGCCCCCTCCTGGCTCTCCTCAGACCATTTTTGAGCTCCTCAGTTTCTCATATTTGTTCCTCAGTCTCCCACTGATTATTAGGCGTCAGCAGTACGGTCGTGTCAAAGTGATGACCCATTCTTATTTCTCAGTTCCACTAACGTAGCTTCACTGGGCAATCCCACAGGAATATCCTCTCTAAGTACTGCTGTGATGATTCATACAATCAAAACCCACCACCACACATCCTCTCTTGCCTCCCCTTCGATGCTTCCTGCAATCCCTGACAATGAGTTGCCAGTCCTGCCCCTCCCTCAGCTGTGTTTCTGTGATAACGATAATCTCCCAGTCTGATGTTCCAGTCCATGCCCTGAGTTCATCTTCCTTAGCTGTCAGGTCCCTTGCATTGAAATACATGTAGTTTAATAACCAGTTTTCCCCCATTTCCTGCTATGTTCTTGCCTGCCTTGTCTTTTGAAATCACTCTCTTTAACTTGTGTACCATCTTCTTTCTGACCTGACGACTGTTTAAGGTCCAACACCCTGCCAGACTAGGTTATATCCTCTCAAACAGCTCTATCAATTCACTCCACCAGGATATGGGTCCCTCTCCTGCTCCCAGTTGAGATGCCCTTCCCACCCTGTCTCCCTGTGCTGTTCTTCGCTTATCGTACCTCCCACAGAGTATTACCTCACTTCAATCAGAACTAAACTCTGCTTAGATTATTATCCGATCGGCATCGGACTGCAGACGGAGACCATCCTCCTCACTGTGAACAACACCCTTACCTTTCATGTCATCTGCAAACTTACTCTTGATACCGTCTGCTTTCACTTCAACGTTATTATTTGACAGAATACCCAGCAATGGTTCCTGCACAGATCCCTGTGGTACATCCACTGGTGAAAGTATGCTATCCACCAATTTTGCATCCAATTTGCCAACTTGCCTTGGAACCCAGTCCTTTTGGACCAGCCTTCCATGTTGGATCTTGTTTAAGGACTTAGTCAAGTCCATGTAAACCACATCATTTGCACAGCCCTCATCAATATACTTAAGCACCATTTAAAAAAAAAACTGAACTGAATTCCTCAGACAGTATCAACCTCTGCCAAATCCATGATGACCAAACCAAGTTGATCCTTACCTTTGCAAGTGTTGATTCATCCTCACAGTTGTTTCCAATAATTTCCCTCCCCCTGCTGTTAGACTATCTACTCTGTAATTACATGGCCTATCCCTGCTGCCCTTCTTGAACAAAGGAACCACATTAGCTATCCTCAGTCATTCAGCACTTCACCTGTGGCCAGCAAAGTATTAAATATATCCACCAGGGCCCCAGCAATCTCTGGGTAATTAGCATGGGGTCAAAGAATGCTGGTTTAGGCAGTGACACCCACATCCCATGACAGAATAAATAAAAATACATACGTCCCTCCTTACCTCTGACACACCTCACAGCTGCAGCAATCATTACTGGCTTTGTAACACCATTCAGGTCCTGACCACTCTCTGTAACACTCTCACCACCTCCAACACCTTCACCTCTCCCTGATACTATCGTGTCATTAAACCCTGACAATGATTCCCCTTCCCACTGCCCTCCCCCTGCTGGCAGACTCTTTACAATCCCTTCAAAACTTGTAAAACACTCTCTCATTTCAGGATTTTAAGTACTTTGTGGTGATCTTCTCAGCCTGATAATCTAATATGATCCGTTTTGTCCTGAGTGAGGGACCGGTGGGGATTTCTTGCTGAGGTTTGGTCTGTTTCAGTGAAATGACCTTTTGAGTGTTTTACACTGTTCCTTCAAATGTTTTCCACTGTTCATTTACAGACACATGTTTCAGTCTGTTCAGCCTGTTCACCTTGGTCAGTTTTCCTCTCAAACTCATGTAATTGTCTATTTTTGTTTCTAGTTGTAGTTTGTCCTTTCTGTGATTCACTTTAAAACTTTATATTTCTTTAAATTGCACTTTATCACAATTTCCCAGAGGATCTCTCCAAGTGACATTACTCATTCACGAAGTGTCATCACACAACTGTCGCTCTGCGATAGTTATGTCCCTAGTCAGTTGCACAAAGAAACACTGAAAAAGAAATTCTCCGAACTCCTCTTCCAATATCACTCTTGTCAGTGTGATTGTCCCAGATTATGCGAATTTTGACATTTCACTAAATTTTCACAGTGCCTTTATTAAAAATTCCATTGAATTCCTGCTTATTGCAGTGATGGGCAATGAAATACTGTTCCGTGGTCTATAACTGTTCTGCTGCTTGTGTCCCTGGCAAGTAATAGCCAGAATTTACATTTAGACTTGCCCTACTTCATGATCTGAGACCAAATGCTTTCTCTGTAAGGCCTTTGTTATCCATTATTGTTAGCGTTGCCCATTTTGCCTGAGTTTCTGCAAGGTTGTGAACCATTGAATATTTATGTTCCACCTTTTGTTCACCCTGTAACCACAATTCCCTGGTGATAAATCTCTTTTATCTCTGTCACAAATCCATCTACCTTGATGCAGAGACTTTGTCTATTAAAATAAAACATAATTTACTCTTTCCCACAATTTCCTGTTACAAATCGATTTGCTGATGTACAGTTTTAGTTAAACTTTGTCCCATCTGTTCCTTTGTTGTCTTCAGCTACATTCCCATGCTGCTCTGATGCTTCACCTTTTCTCTTTGGATTTGGAGAGCTCCTTTCACCTGAACCCTGTCCCTGCATCCTCTCTGAGGTAAAAACAATGACTGCAGATGCTGGAAACCAGATTCTGGATCAGTGGTGCTGGAAGAGCACAGCAATTCAGGCAGCATCCGAGGACAGGCAAAATCGACGTTTCGGGCAAAAGCCCTTCAGGAATAAAGGCAGAGAGCCTGAAGCGTGGAGAGATAAGCTAGAGGAGGGTGGGGGTGGGGATAGAGTAGCATAGAGTACAATAGGTCAGTGGGGAAGGAGATGAAAGTGATAGGTCAGGGAGGAGAGGGTGGAGTGGATAGGTGGAAAAGGAGCTGGGCAGGTCGGACAAGTCAGGGGATCGTGTTACTGGAGGTTAGAAACTAGGATGAGGTGGGGGAAGGGGAAGTGAGGAAACTGTTGAAATCCACATTGATGCCCTGGGGTTGAAGTGTTCCGAGGCGGAAGATGAGGCGTTCTTCCATGCGTCTGGTGGTGAGGGAGCGGCGGTGAAAGAGGCCCAGCACCTCCATATCCTCGGCAGAGTGGGAGGGGGAGTTGAAATGTTGAGCCACGGGGCGATTTGGTTGATTGGTGCGGGTGTCTCGGAGATGTTCCCTAAAGCGCTCTGCTAGGAGGCGCCCAGTCTCCCCAACATAGAGGAGACCGCATTGGGAGCAACGGATACAATAAATGATATTAGTGGATGTGCAGGTAAAACTTTGATGGATGTGGAAGGCTCCTTTAGGGCCTTGGATGGAGGTGAGGGAGGTGTGGGCACAGGTTTTACAGTTCCTGCGGTGGCAGAGGAAAGTGCCAGGATGGGAGGGTGGGTCGTAGGGGGGCATGGACCTGACCAGGTAGTCACGGAGGGAATGGTCTTTGCGGAAGGCAGAGAGGGGTGGGGAGGGAAATATATCCCTGGTGGTGGGGTCTGTTTGGAGGTGGCGGAAATGTCGGCGGATGATTTGGTTTATGCGAAGGTTGGTAGGGTGGAAGGTGAGCACCAGGGGCGTTCTGTCCTTGTTGCGGTTGGAGGGGTTGGGTCTGAGGGCGGAGGTGCGGGACGTGGACGAGATGTGTTGGAGGGCATCTTTAACCACGTGGGAAAGGAAATTGCGGTCTCTAAAGAAGGAGGCCATCTGGTGTGTTCTATGGTGGAACTGCGCCTCCTGGGAACATGTCTGCCACCACTTCTGTCCCCACCAACGCCACTCACCTGCATTCTGCTGACACGCCCCCCACAGACCCCACTGTCACTATCCCCACCCCCCAGAACCCCGAGGGGAACACTACCCCTGCTCATGACTCTACCCCCATTCCCCCCACCATCACACCCACTCCAGGTACTGGCTCCGACCCCACTCCCAGCTCTACACCCACATCAGCTCCCAGCCCTGCCGAGTTTTCACCATCCCCCCCAGACCTCCCCCTCACTGAGGACGAACGATCAGTCCTCAGCAAAGGACTCACCTTCGTCCCCCTCCGTCCACGCATCAATGAATTTAATACACTCCGTGACATCGAACATTTCTTCCGTCGCCTCCGCCTCCGAGTTTACTTTCACAATCAGGACTCCCGCCCACCTTCCGAGGACCCCTTCGCCCACCTCCAACACACTGCATCCACCTGGACACCCCGCACTTTCCTCTGCCACCGCAGGAACTGTAAAACCTGTGCCCACACCTCCTCCCTCACCTCCATCCAAGGCTCTAAAGGAGCCTTTCACATCCATCTAAGTTTTACCTGCACATCCACTAATATCATTTATTGTATCCGTTGCTCCCGATGCGGTCTCCTCTACATTGGGGAGACTGGGCGCCTCCTAGCAGAGCGCTTTAGGGAACATCTCCGAGACACCCGCACCAATCAACCAAATCGCCCCGTGGCTCAACATTTCAACTCCCCCTCCCACTCTGCCGAGGATATGGAGGTGCTGGGTCTCCTCCACCGCCGCTCCCTCACCACCAGAACCATGGAAGAAGAACGCCTCATCTTCCGCCTCGGAACACTTCAACCCCAGGGCATCAATGTGGATTTCAACAGTTTCCTCATTTCCCCTTCCCCCACCTCATCCTAGTTTCTAACCTCCAGCAACACGATCCCCTGACTTGTCCGGACTTGTCCGACCTGCCCAGCTCCTTTTCCACCTATCCACTCCACCCTCTCCTCCCTGACCTATCACTTTCATCTCCTTCCCCACTGACCTATTGTACTCTATGCTACTCTATCCCCACCCCCACCCTCCTCTAGCTTATCTCTCCACGCTTCAGGCTCTCTGCCTTTATTCCTGATGAAGGGCTTTTGCCCGTAACGTCGATTTTGCATGTCCTCGGATGCTGCCTGAATTGCTGTGCTCTTCCAGCACCACTGATCCAGAACCTGCGTCCTCTCTGTCAGTTTAAAACCCTGTCCATAAACCTACTGACATGATTGGCCAGCACACTGGTCCCAGCACGGTTCCAGTGGAACAATCTGAATGGATTTTTTTAAAAATCAGGTATGGGATGTGGATGTCTCTGGCTGACTAGCCTTTATTGCCCATCCCTTGCTGCCCTTGAGCAAAGCAGCTGGCTCGCACATTTCAGAGGCAATTGAGAGGCAAACACTTTGCTGTGGGTATGTCCTGCAGACCACGTGAGAGTGAACTGTTGTCTTTCTCTGAAGGTCAAGTGTTTGGATTTTTATCAATACCTATTTATGGATGGTTAATTCCAATTTTTAAAAAGTATACTCATTTAGAATGCCACCATTTCAAATGGTGGTATTCAAACCTGCCTCCCCTGAACATTAGCTGAAGTTTGGGATACATGCTCTAGCAATAATACCACTAGGCCATCACTTCGCCTGCTCACTGGTTGCTCATTCCTGACTAGTTATACCAGTGCATCATGATGCAAAACCCGTTCTTCCGACACAATTGTGCGATGCTGCCATCTTCCTGCACTCTAGTGCTATCACTCAGTCTCTCTCCATGTGGTATCCTTCACTGTGAGGGTCTAATTACTCTGTCAGCGCCTCTCACTTTTGCATCTTCTGCAGATCCTGAGCCAACAGAATTCTCCACTCTAAAGTAACGCAGCAGCACAGGCCATAGATGGAGACTGGGATTTTCCAGATCTCTGTGAACTCAGTGCCATTCTCCACATGTAACCCTGACTGCATCAGTCTAATTTCCCATTCTGTCTATCTCTCTATCTCCTGTAGGTACTCAGGAAGTTCCTGACTCAATAGACTTCCCAACTGCTGGGTGTATCGTCCATCGCCACATTGAAGATGGTCGGTCAGCCAGAGAGACAAAGTGCAGGGAGATCTGGAGCCTTCAATATATCCTGCAGTGAGGTAAGATCACTCACAGTGCACAGAGCAGAGAGCAATGAGAGGGCTCCAAACATCAGCTAACAAGACATGACATGGATATAGTGCCAGAGGGGGAGCACGGTACAGACATACCCAGGCTCAGTCACTACCCCGACTGTAAGTTTTGTTGTACTAAGTTGGCACCGGGGTGTCACAGTTATCAATTCAGGCCTGTGCTGTCTCAGCGAACATCAGTACAACAGAGGGGAAAGCAGGCTTTCCATGAGTGGGTTGTAATGCTGACTGGGAACTTTCTGTACTGTGCTGTCCCTCCAACACTCTACCTATGTCACGTCTTGTGGACCAAATATCTGACATCTCCCACATATCTGTTGCTCAAATTCCTGCTGACTGCTGAGGACCTGTAGTACAGTCATATCAAACTGACGACACATTCTCATTTCTCAATTGCACTATTACAGCTTCACTGAGTGATCGCCAGGAATATCCTCTCTCAATTCTGCAGTGATGTTTTCACTGATCAAAACATCCGCTCCTCTTCCTCCTCAAATGCCTCTCCTTCTCTTCTTCCTGTAGCATCTGTACCCCAGAACATTAAGTTGCTTGGCCTATCCTTCCCTCAGCTGTACCTATGTAATTCCTGTGATATCCCAGTCCCATGTTCCTAACCATGCCGTGCATTCATCTGCCTTTCCTGTCAGCCATTTTATATCAAAGTAAATGCAGCTTAATACATCAGTTTTCCCTCATCGCCTGCTGTGCTCTTGCCTGCCTTGTCAATTGAAATGACTGTCTTGAAATTCTGATCCAGCCTCAACCTTCAGACTATAGCCTGAGACCGTCCCCCTCACTGTGGACAACACCCTCACCTTTCATGTCATCTGGAAACCTACTAATGATACCTTCTGCTTTCACATCCAACTCATTAATGTACATAATAAACAGCAACGGTTGCTGCACAGATCCCTGTGGTACACCCGCTGGGCAAAGGTTTTCAATCACAAAACCAATCCTCCACCAATTTTGGATCCAATTTGCCAACTTGCTTTGGATCCCATGGGCTCTTCCCATTTGGATGAGCCCTCCATGTGGGACCTTGTCAAAGACCTTAATGAACTCCATGGAACCCACATCATCTGCACTGCCCTTATCAATATTTTTAATTGTAATTTCAAAGAAAAATTAGCTGAATTCATCAGACAGGATCTTCTCCTACCAAGTCCGTACTGAGTATCCCTAATCGATCCCTACCTTTCCAATTATTGATTCAAATTGACCCTCACAATTGTTTCCAATAATTTCCCTCACACTGATGTTGGGCTATACACTCTAAATACCTGGCCTATCCCTGTTACCCTTCTTGAATTTTACCTGTGGCCAGCAAAGTATTAAATTTCCCTGCCAGGGCCCCAGCAATCTGCTCCCTTACCTTCCACAGCAGCCTAAGACACATTTCATTGGGCACTGGGGATTTCTACACTTTTTATGCCTGTGAAAACATTTAATACCTCCTCCTTATTGATCTTACCATATTCTAGAACCTCACCATCACGACTGAAATCCCGGCTACAATGCCTTGCTCCTGTGTGAATACAGATGGGAAGTATTCATTGAAGACCTCGCCTACATCCTCTGGCTCCATGCACAGATTATCCCTTTGGTTTCTAACAGGCCTCGCTCTTTCACTGGGACGCCTCTTATGCTAACGATGGTGGTTTTTCCTCAGTTGTATCTGCCAAATGTACTTCATGACCATTGTTTGTCCCTCATTTTCTACAATTCCTTTGCCCTCTCTATACTTGTGAATGGCTTCTCCTGATTTTATTGAACTGGATTTTCTTTATCAAACTCACGATATCACTTGATCAGTATTCGCTGGAGTTGATGCCTTTATTATTCACTCTTCAAGGAACACACTGGCCCCGAGTTTTCACAGCATCACTTTTAAATACTCCCACTTTCCTAATATCGACCCAACTGCAGGTAGTTCCTCCTGTCTCTGTTTGCCAGATCCTGTCTCATGATCGCAATACTGAAAAGAGACTCAGTTGTGAGGGGGACAGACAGGAGACTGTGTGGCTGCAGAAGAGACCCCCGATGGTATGCTGTCTCCAGGGTGCCAGGATCAAGGATGTCTCTGAGCGGTTACTGAACGTTCTGAAGGGGAGGGTGAACATCCAGAGGTCATTGAGCACACCGGCCCACGTGACAGAGGTAGACAAAGGGATAGGCCCTTGTGAAATAAGTACAGGGAGTAAGGTAAGAAGTTAAAAAACAGGATATTGAGGTTAATGATCTCCAGATTACTCCCAGTGCCACGTGCCAGTGAGGACAGAATTAGAAAGATTGGCCAGATGGATGTGTGGCTGAGGCGCTGGTTATAGGGGGTAGGGTTTTCAGTTCTGAGGTCATTGGGATCTCTTCTGGGGTAGAGGTGACGTGCACCAGGGGGATGGTTTGCACTGGAAGCAGAGAGGCACCAGTGTCACTGGGAGGAGATTTGCTAGTGTTACCCAGCAGGATTTAAACTAGTTTGGCAGGGAGTTCAGACTGAATAAGAGAGGTGCCATCAACTAGTCAGGGGAAAATACATGAGCCATCGAAAGCAAGTTTCCTATCCAGGATATCTGGGCACAGTACAGGGAGGGAAAAGACTTCTGGTTTAAAAGGCATTAATTTCAACGCACGAGGTCTGACTGGTAAGGCAGACAAGTTCAGACCATGGATTCACTCTGGGGACTGGGATATTACAGCCATAACAGAAACATGGCTGAGAGAAGGGCAGGACTGGCAGTGTTCCAGGATACAGAAGCTACAAGCGTGACAGAAGAACAAGTAATTGAGTAGGGGAAGTTGTCCCTTTGATTAGGGAGGACAGAAAAACAGTGCTGAGAGACAATATTGCTAAGTGGTCATCAAATGAGGCCATATTTTTAAAAGTTAGAAACAAAAAGGGGGGGGTCAGTCTGCTGGAATGGTGTTCTAGTCCCCCAAATAGCCAGCGGGTACGAGAGGAGAAAATGTGTAGTCAGATTGCAGGTACCTATAAAAATAATAGAGTAGTATTGGATGGAGATTTTAACTTCCCATGGATTGACTGGGTCACCCAGAGTGTAAAAGGACCATACGGGGTGGAATTTGTCAAATATGTCGAAGAATGTTTCCTAAATCAAGATGTACAGGGCTCTATGCTACTCAGGTGGATGCAACACTGGACCTCCCCTCCGAAATCGAGGTCGGGCAAGTGACTGAATTGTCAGCCAGAGAGCACTTTGGGTCCAGTGACCACAACTGTCTTATTTTTAACATAGTTATGGAAAAAGATCAGACAGGTCCACAGATTAAGGTCTTAAACTGGAACAGGGCCACCATTGGGGCCATTCAGCAGGATCGAGCAGGGGTTGATTGGGTGAAGGTAAAAATCACACAAAACCAGGTTAACATCCAGCTGTTTACACAGGAACCTTGATTATCTGAACGAGATGGGCGGGCAATAGTACATTCAGATAATTGGTTATTCGATTAATCGATTCCATGCCTTTCCTCTGGGACTCGGAGTTTTTGGTAATGTCTACTCCCCGTTGAGGTGACTCGACAGCAGCAAACCATGCGTGAGCCCTCACGCCCCGCCAACCCCCGAAAACACCCAGCTGCTCGGCCCCAAACCCTTCCAACACCGCCCCCACCCACACCTCAACATCGCCTCCCACCCGTTCTCAAACTCTTCCAACACCAACCCACGCCAGTCCCCCGCCACAAACACCGCCCACCGCCACCCTCCACTTGCCACCCGCCCCGCCCCCAAACCCATCCAATATCACTCCCTGCCCGCCTCCAACAGTTCACCCCAACTCCAAAGCCATCCAACACCGACCCACGCCGCCCCCCGCCACAAAATCCGCCCACCGCCACCCTCCACTTGCCACCCACCTCACCCCTAAACCCATCCATCATCACCCTACGCCCGCCTCCAACAGAGTACCCCGCCCGCCCCAAACCCATCCAACACCACCCTCAGCCCACCTCCAACAGTTCACCCCCAAACCCATCCCATGTCTCCCCGCCTCCAAAACCGTCCAGCGCCACCCTCCACTTGCCACCCCACCCACTCCCAAACCCATCCAACACCACCCTCCGCCCGCCACCAACAGGGCACCCCGCCCACCCCAAACCCATCCAATATCACCCTCCTCCCGCCTCCAACAGTTCACCCCCAATCCCCAAACCCATCCAACACCGACCCACGCCTCCCCGCCTCCAAAACCGTCCAACGCCACCCTCAATTGCCACACACCCCGCCCCAAACCCATCCAACATCACCCTCTGCCCGCCACCAACAGAGCACCCCGCCCACCCCCAAACCATCCAATATCACCCTCCGCCCACGTCCAACAGAGCATCCCACCTGCCCCCAAACCCTCCCTGTGAAACCACCTCCAATCCCCACACCCATCCCAGTCTGGGTCATCTGTTTCAGATCAGGACATTGGTGTTTCTGTTACCTCTGGCACTCCGAGCAAATCTTCCTAATTGTGTCTATTCGTTCAGATCTCATCCTCTTCAGCCTCCTGAACTTCTTCCTGCCATTGTAACCCTCCCTGTTTAGAACACAGCACAGTTTCTCTTGTAAACACATCTTTCTGGTGACCAAATCTTATTTATCCCTGTGTCACAAGTTATTGCTGATACTTTGACAATTCCAAAAAAAACTGTTATTGACTTTTTCCCAGAAATTGCTGTCACAGCCTAATTCACTGGTGGACAGTTTTAGTTAAACTCTGTCCCTTTTCCGTACCCTTCTGCTTGTATTCAGTCACGTCCTTATGCTGTTCTGATGTTTCACCTTTTGTATTTGGATTTGGAAAGCTCCTTTCACCTGAACCCTGTCCCTGCATCCTCTCTGGCAGTTTAAAGCCCTGTCCATAAACCTACCGACATGATTGGCCAGGACACTGCTCCCTGCAGTGTTGTTTTTATTTCGCTCATGGGATGTTGCTGTCTCTGGCTGGCCAGCATTTCCTGCCCACCCCCGAGCTGCCCTTGAGCTGAGTGGCTTGCCAGATCATTCCAGTGGGCAGTTGAGCGTCAACCTCCTTGCTCTGGGTCTGGATTCATAAAGTAGGCCAGACCGGCAGCATATAACAGATTTCCTTACTTAAAGGGTATTAAGCAGTCAGATGGATATCCCTGCTACCGGCATTAAATTCTGGATGAAGAGTCAAGTGAGAGTAACACTAGGCCATTGCCTAGCCCACTGATAGCTCCCTCATCCCTCATCCTACTTTCTCTGGCAGCTCATTCCATACACATACCACGTTCAGCTTGAAACTTTGCCCCTAATTATCCCTTTTCAATCTTTTCCCTCACGCCTGTGCTTTCTAGTTTTGGACTCACCTAAAAAGGAATAAGACCCTGGCTGTTTACCCTATCCATGCCCCTCACAATTTTATCAACCTCTGTGGTCACCTCTCAGCATCCGATTCTCCAGTGAAAACAGCCTCAGTCCATTCAGCCTCAACCCTGGCAACATCTTTGCATCTTTTCTGAATCCTTTCAAGTTTCGCAATGTCATTCCAATAGCGGGGAGACCAGGACTGAAAGCAGAATTCCAGAAGTGGCTGAATGAATGTCCTGTACAGCCACAAAATGACGTCACAACTCCTGTACTCAATGCACAGACCATTAAAGGCAAGTACACCAAACACTTTCTTCACTACCCTGCCTATCTATGATTTCACTTTCAAGGAACTATGAAACTGCACTCCAAGGTGTCTTTGTTCAGCAACACTCCCCATTACCTTCCCATTAAGTGTATAAGTCCCACCCTGATTTGCTTTTCCAAAATGCAGAACCTCACATATATCGAAATTAAACTTCATTTGCCACTCCTCAGCCCATTTGATCGGAGTCTCATTGTACTCTCAGGTAACTTTGCTGTCCATTGCACCTCCAATTTTGGTGTCTATTGTAAACCTACTAACCATAGCTCCTATATTCACATAGAAATCATTTATATAAATGGCAAAAAGCAGTGGACCCAGCACCCAGCCTGACCACATATTGCTCATCACAGGCTTCCAGTCCAAAAAGCAGCCTCCACTATGACACTGACTGCTCAGCAAGGTTAGAGCTCGTGGCATACAGGGAGAACGAACCATTTGGATACAGAACTGGCTCAAAGGCAGAAGACAGAGGGTGGTGATGGAGGGTTGCTTTTCAGACTGGAGGCCTGTGACTAGTGGAGTGTTAGAAGGATCACTGCTGGATCCACTACCTTTCGTCATTTATATCAATGACTTGGATGTGAACATAGGAGGTATAGTTAGTGAGATGACACCAAAACTGGAGGTGTAGTGCACAGTGAAAAAGATTACCTCAGAGTACAATGGGATCTTGATCAGATGGGTGAATGGGCTGAGGAGTGGCATTTTGGGAAAGCAAATCTTAGCAGGACTTATACACTTAATGCTAAGGTCCTGAGGAGTGTTACTGAACAAAGACCTTGGAGTAGAGGTAGATAGGATAGTGAAGGCGGCATTTGGTATGCTTTCCTTTATCGGACAAAGTATTGAGTACAGGAGTTATGAGATCATCTTGCGGTTGTACAGGACATTGGTTAGGCCACTTTTGGAACGTTGTGTACAAATCTGGTCTCCCTCCTATTGGAAGGATGTTGTGAAACTTGAAAGGGTTCAGAAAAGATTTACAAGAACATTGCCAGGGTTGGAGGATTTGAGCTAGGCTGGGGGTTGAAAAGAGATTGAATATATTGGGGCTGTTTTCCCTGCAGCGTCGGAGGCTGAGAGGTGATCTTATCTATGTATATAAAAACATGAGGTGCATGGATAGGATAAATAGACAAAGTCTTTTCCCTGGTGTGGGGGATCCCAGCACTAGAGGGCATAGGTTTATGGTATGAGGGGAAAGACTTTAAAGAGACTTGAGAGGCAACGTTTTCACACAGAGGGTGGTATGTGTATGGAATGAGCTGCCAGAGGAAGTGGTGGAGGCCATTACGATTGCAACATTTAAAAGGCATCTTCATGTGTATATGACTAGGAAGGATATGGGCCGGGTGCTGACAGGTGGGACTAGATTGCATTGGGATATCTGATCAGCATGTACTGGTTGGACCGATGGGTCTTTGTTTCTGTGCTGTCCATCTATGACTCTTTGACCTTCCAGCCAATTCCGTATCGATAGTTCCCTGGCTTTTCCTTACCATCTTTCACAAATAATGGCACCAGTCTTCCAGCACCTCACCTGTGGCGATCGATGATACAAATATCGCAGCGAGGGGCCCAGCAAAAGCTTCCCTAATTACCCACAAAGTTCTGGGATACACCTGATCAGATTCCAGGGATTTATCCACCTTTATACATTTTAAGACATCCAGTACTTCCTCCTCTGTAATATGTACACTTCGAGGAGAAAGTGAGGTCTGCAGATGCTGGAGATCAAAGTTGAAACTTTATTGCTGGAACAGCACAGCAGGTCAGGCAGCATCCAGGGAACAGGAGATTCGACGTTTCGGGCACAGGCCCTTCTTCAGGAATGAGCAGAGAGTGTTCAGCAGGAGAAGATAAAAGGTAGGGAGGAGGGACTTGGAGGAGGGGAGTTGGAAATGTGATAGGTGGAAAGAGGTCAAGGTGAGGGTGATAGGTCGGAGTAGGGTGGAGGCGGAGAGGTCAAGAAGAAGACTGCAGGTCAGGAAGGCGGTGCCGGGCTGGAAGGATCCGGCTGAGACAAGGTGGGGGGAGGGGGGATGAAGAAACTGGTGAAGTCCAAGTTCATCCCCTGCGGTTGGAGGGTTCCCAGTCGGAAGATAAGACGCTCCTCCTCCGACCGTCGGGTTGTTGTGGTTTGGCGGTGGATGAGTCCAATGACCTGCATATCCTCGGTGGAGTGGGAGGGGGAGTTGAAATGCTGTGCCACAGGTTGGTTGGGTTGGTTCGTCCGGGTGGCCCAGAGGTGCTCCCTGAATCGCTCCGCAAGTAGGCGGCCTGTCTCCCCAATATAGAGGAGGCCACACCGGCTGCAGCGGATGCAGTAGATGATGTGGGTGGAGGTGCAGGTGAATCTGTGGCGGATATGGAAGTTTCCCTTGGGGCCTTGGAGAGAAGTGAGGGGGGAGGTGTGGGCGCAAGTGTTGCACCTCCTGCGGTTGCAAGGGAAGGTGCTGGGAGTGGTGGTTGGGTCGGTGGGGGGTGTGGATCTGACAAGGGAGTCGCGGAGGGAGTGGTCTCTACGGAAAGCTGATAGGGGAGGGGAGGGAAATATATCCTTGGTGCTGGGGTCTGTTTGGAGGTGGCGGAAGTGACGGCGGATGATGCGCTGTACATGGAGATTGGTGGGGTGGTAGGTGAGGACCAGTGGGGTTCTGTCCTGGTGGCGGTTGGAGGGGCGGGGCTCAAGGGCGGAGGAGCGGGAAGTGGAGGAGATGCGGTGGAGGGCACCGTCGACCACGTCGGGGGGGAAATTGCGGTCCTTGAAGAAGGAGGCCATCTGTGTTGTACGTATTTTGAACTGGTCCTCCTGGGAGCAGATGCGGCGGAGACGAAGGAATTGGGAGAATGGGATGGCGTTTTTACAGGGGGCAGGATGGGAGGAGGTGTAGTCCAGGTAGCTGTGGGAGTCGGTAGGTTTGTAGTAGATGTCCGTGTTGATTCGGTCGCCTGAGATAGAAACTGAAAGGTCTAGGAAGGGGAGGGAGGAGTCCGAGACTGTCCAGGTGAATTTGAGGTCGGGGTGGTGTAGTAGATGTCCGTGTTGATTCGGTCGCCTGAGATAGAAACAGAAAGGTCTAGGAAGGGGAGGGAGGAGTCCGAGACTGTCCAGGTGAATTTGAGGTCGGGGTGGTGTAGTAGATGTCTTCTTGACCTCTCCGCCTCCACCCTACTCCGACCTATCACCCTCACCTTGACCTCTTTCCACCTATCACATTTCCAACTCCCCTCCTCCAAGTCCCTCCTCCCTACCTTTTATCTTCTCCTGCTGAACACTCTCTGCTCATTCCTGAAGAAGGGCCTGTGCCCGAAACGTCGAATCTCCTGTTCCCTGGATGCTGCCTGACCTGCTGTGCTGTTCCAGCAATAAAGTTTCAAATATGTACACTTGCCAAGTTATCACTATTTATTTCTCCAACTTCTCTAACTTCAATATCCCCTTTCAGTAAAAACTGACTTGAAATATTTACAGAATCTCTCCCACCTCCTGCTGTTCCATAGACAGTCTTGTTGATCTTTGAGGGTCGCTATTCTCTGCCTAGTTATTCGTTTGTCTTTAGTGTATTTGTAGAATCTCTTTGGATTTTCCTTAAACCTATTTCCCAAAGCTATCGCATGTCCCCTTTTTTGCCTCCTAGTTTCCCGCGAGTATACTCCTACTGCCCTTATAGTCCTCTAGGGATTCACACAGTGGTCTGTACCTGCCATATCCTTCCTTCATTTTCTTGACCAGAGCCTGAATTTCGCAGGTCACGCAGCATTCCCGACACCTCCCAGCCTTGGCCTTAACAGGAACATACTGTCTGTGTACTCTCATTGTCGCAGGCCTATGGAGGCAATGGCAGATGAGGACAGAGAAACAATCATTATCAGTAAAGAGGTAGTGTTGGGAAAGCTAACAACTCATCCTTATCTCTATAATTCCTCTCTAGCCTCAGAACTATCACTATCTCTGCATCAAAAACATCTCAATCTCTGCAACATCCTCCAATCTCTAATCTCCTCCAGTCTCAACACCCTCTCAATCTTTAATCTTGTCCACCCTCACAAATCTCTGTGATGTGCCTTTCTTTAATTCCAGCCTTCAGGATAACCTATTTTTATTTCAGATTCCTGCACCCAGAGCTTCACCAAGTCCCGCTTAACCTCTGTCACATTTTCCTCCAAAAAACATTAATCAATCACGTATCATCTATTCTAATATCACCTTCTCTGACCTGGTTTCTATTGTGGCTTGTCATATTCCTATATTACCCGTCTGTGGTCTACATGACAGAAAACGGTTTTGTGGTCCATTGGGTTTATGGTGTAAAGAAATCTCCCAGCTAGCTATTTTAATCTCATTTTCCAGCACAGAGCCCATAGACCTGTCAGCCTTGGCCTTGCAAGTGTGTTCCTAAATAGATTTTAAATGCCATCGAGATTTCTGTCTCTCACTCTCTTCCAGACAGTGAAGTTTAGTGCAACTGTTGCTCTATGCTATCACCCACAGGGTTCAGAGCAGCTGGGTCTGTGTGAACCACAGATCGTCCACACATTGTGAAGGATGGCAGGGTCCCTGAGAGGGGGCACAGGAGATTTACCAGGATGGTTCAAGGAATGGGGGATTTTAGTTGCAGAATTTGTGGGGCATTTTTAACATTAATTGTTCATGTGACATGTGTGTTGCGAATACACATCAAGAATAACCATCCACAATTAATGGACTCTCCTTTTCAACCTCTCCCCTTGCGTGCGCTGTGGTAATATTCAGGTTAACCACTACCAGACATCTCTCTCTAATGAGAGAGCAGTCCTATGGTCGGGTAGGACAATGCTGACTTGATCTTTTACACAGTGATGCCACTGTGCCTCGAGGGTGGGGAGAGGGAATGCTGAAGGTGGTGGATGGGAAACTACTCAGGTACAGTGCTTTATCCTGGAGGATGTTCACTTTAATATTGTTGGGGATGGGGGGGGAGCGGGGGGGGGCACTGATGCAGGCAAGTGGAGAATATTCCAACACAATCCTGATGTGTACCTTATAGAGAGCAAACAGACATTGGGGAATCAGCGGTTTGGAAAAACTGAGATTGTTCTCCTTGTAGCAAAGGAAATTTGGGGAGCTGTGACAAAGCGGTTTACAAAAGTTACACGTTATAATAATAAACCTTACACCCATCAGTTCATTATACAAGGATGACACATGTTGAAGATTTGGGAAGATCTATTGAGAGGATGGTTTGATTCAAAGGAGAACTTTTATTCAGCAAATGGTATTGATCTGGAACACAATACTCTCACACAATATGAATATCCAGGTCCTGATGAATGGAGTAATTCTGTCAGAGTTTGGCATTACAATGACTGAGATTATCATCTGAATATCTGCCTGTAATACAAGTTTATAAAATCCGTCACTGTCAGTTCAAGTTTGAAACTCATACAATCCCCTCCTCCTGGCCCAGGATGACTGTACACATTACCCCTGGTGGAGGTTAGCAGGCACTTCAAGGGCAAATCTATGTGGGTTTCTATGAGTTTCCACCTTGGGACTTCATGTGACTGAACATGGGACAGAATGTCCCAAGATTCAGTGAGATATGGAGAGCAGGATTTGCTTCCTTTTCTTTCCTTCCGTTCTGCCGCTGTGCCTCCTCAATAAGACAGGGGGTGTGAAAGGCTCATGCAACTTGATGAACAAGATGTCTCCATTCTGACCAATGGGCAGCAAGCTCCTCCCAGTCATGAAACAGAGTATCCCTGAAAGATAGCAACTGCGCATGCTTCCCACTGCCCAGTGCTCACAGTACATGTTCGAATAATGAGGGGGGAAATCTCCGAGAAAAGGCATAACAGGAAAGTTCCAAAAGGATTATAAACAGTTTACAGAAAGATATTCACAGGAAACGTGGGCAACAAGTTGGCAAATAGAGTATATCTTGGGATAAACTGTAGAAAGCTGCACCACAAAGGGACTGGGGGAAAATGAACAGGAAACACAGAAAGCTAGCACATAGTTACAACATGGAATCAGGAAGGGGAATGGAATGCTGTCCCTTATTTCAAAGAGTTTGCAATATAAGAGTTTGGAGTATATACCTTAGAGCCACTAAACAAATGGCGAGTGAGACCACATCTGGAGTAACGTGAACAGATTTGGTCGCTTTAGTTCACAAAATAGAGCAGTTTATTGGAGGCATTTCAGAGAAGATCCATTGGGAGGATCCCTGTTTTGAAGGGATTATCCTGTAAGCAAAGGCTGAATAAGTTGGGACTTTGCTTACTGGACTTTGGAAGAATGAGAGGTGATCTCTTTGAAACATACAGGATTCTGTGGAGGTTTGACAGGGTAAATATGGAGAGGATGTGTCCCATTACAGGTGAGTCTTGAACCAGATTCTGGGTCAGTTGCCGAATCAAGGGTTCTGTTTCAGATTTGTCAAGTTAAAGGCAACACCGACACAGGTTAGGGTTTCAGTAGCAATGGAGCTGGGGTGAGAAGGAGACAAGCAAAGTTTTAGAGATTGGAATTCCTGGTGTTTGTGATTGTGTAGATGCCTGATCAGAAGGTCACCTTGGGGTCAGATATGAAAGCAATATTGTGAAGAATGTAGTTCTGCCTCAGACACTTCCCAGTGAGAGGGAGGGACACAGCAGTAAGGGACATGCATTTGGAATAGCAACTGAAGGCAATGGGTTTAACAATTATAGTGTTTCATTGGAGTGAATTGCAGCCAATCGATGCGTGGTAAGCAGTTTGGTAAGCAGAGTAATAGTGGAGTAATGGAGACGGATGATGGGAAGGGAGAGCTGGACATGGTCAGTGTACATGTGAAACCTAACACAGTGCTTTTGGGCGATGTTACCTCCTGGCTGTATGTAGGTGAGAAACAGGACGGACCAAGGATAGATCCTGGAAGGAGACCAAATACAAAGAATTCAGAAAGGAAAGGGAGAGTGGAGATGGAGCAGGATTTTCCAGTGATGGTGAGGTCACATATTGGGTTTTACCAGAATGGGAGAGAAGGACATAACCAGAAAAGACAGACAGACAGATCATGGAACAATATCTGTGAATTGGCAAGGTGGTGGGGGGGGCAGTGACAAGCAGGAGGATGAGACCGAGATTTGGAATGTCCATGATTTAGCTCCACTAGGGTAAATGGTCAAGATGACCTCTAATAAGGCTTGACAAGAGACTCTAAGAAATGCAAGTTTAGGACGATAATGAGGATCATCCTTGTGAGGCAGTTTAACTCGGTGGGCTAGTGGAGACGGAGGAAAGAAGCAGAGGCAGCTGATTGGATTGTCTCAATGTTATTGACAGAGAAACTCCATGTGCTCCTCACTCTTGTTGTTGGAAGGGAGGGTGGAGGAGACAGAATAATGGATATTTTTTTAATTTCTGAAACAATAAACAAAACCTGTGATAGTGATTCTAAAATTAAGTGACCAAACCTGTCGTATTTATCAAGAATATTAAAATATACAACTGAAGTTCAGGTTTGAATCCCAAATCGGTAGAGGGTGGCTCTGAAGTCAAGAAAAAAATAACTGGAATGAAGAATCTACTGTTTGCCATGGAACCATTGGGGATGTTTTTCTGCCATTGACAATGTCCTTGAGGGAAAGAAACCAACAGTGGCCCATCAAATCACTCATTGTATTAATCACTGCACAGTCTCAACAAAGGAATGAAACTGGATGGACCACATTACATCTACCAATGCACTAGCAAAACCAATCACACAATCAGCCCTCTTGACCCTGCAACTTCCGCCTCACTGTGGGCCAACAACAGCAGCAG
This sequence comes from Chiloscyllium plagiosum, assembly GCF_037043375.1. Taxonomy (NCBI): domain Eukaryota; kingdom Metazoa; phylum Chordata; class Chondrichthyes; order Orectolobiformes; family Hemiscylliidae; genus Chiloscyllium; species Chiloscyllium plagiosum. Next base: position 74,349,160 of record NW_028270153.1, on the reverse strand, counting down.
AACTGTCCTCCAGCCCAATCTGAAATCTCATGGCCTGATATCCCCCAATCAACCATTAACATCAAGCCAGGGGAATCAACCCTGGTTCAATGGTGAATGCAGGAGGGCATGCCAGGAGCAGTATCAGGCATACCTAAAAATGACGTGCCAACCTGGTGCAGCTACCAAACCTGCATGGCCAAATAGCACAAGCAACACCAAATAGAACTAAGTGATCCCATAACCAATGGATTAGATCTGAGTTCTGCAGTTCTGCCACACCCAGTCAAGAATAGTGATGGACAATTAAACAACTCACTGGAGGAAGCATCACAGATATCCCCATCCTTCCCGATGGAGGGGTCTCACACATTCATGCAACAGATAAGAGGACAGCATTAGGAGTGATTTTCAGCCAGCAGTGCCATGTGGATGAGCCTTCTCCATTGGTCCCTGACATCACAGATATGAATCGACTTGGTTGAAAACTCATTTCAAATCAGATCAAGAAATGGATAAGCAGTGTAAAGGTATGGGCCCTGCCAATATTCTGGCAATAATACTGTTGGCTGTGCTCCAGAACCTGCTGCCCACCAAGGCAAGTACTGCTCCAGCACTGGCACCTACTGACTTTGTGGAACATTGCTCAGGGATGTTCCAACACAAAAACACAGGGCAAAACCAACTCAGTCAATTCCCCTCCATCAGTCCACACTCGCTCAGCAGAGAAGTGATGGAAGGTGTCATCAACAGTGCTGTCAAGCACCTGCTCAGCAATAACCTGCTCAGCAATGCCCAGTTTGGGTTATGCCAGGGCCACTCAGTTCCTGAGCTTGTTACAGACTTGATTCACAAACTGACAAACAGCTGAATGAGGTGAGGATGACAGGCCAGACCCCCTCCAAGACCACTATTTCGACTTCAGTGATATCACCTGACCTCACCACAGTCTCAGCTCATTTGCTGAAACTCTCATTCATTCCTTTTGTTAAGTCTAGATTTCATTATCTAAACCCACTCCTGGCCAGCATCCCACATTCACCCTCCCGATAATCTCAAGCATATTGAAAACTCTACTGCCGAAGTGCTCACTTGTACCAAAACTTGCTGATCAATCAAAAGACTCCCATTTATAAACAACAACAATTTACTTTCGCACCTTTGAATTAATTCCTGGCTGTAATCATTCCTATCTCCCTGCACCACACACCCTTTCATATCTCAATAACTCATTTTAGTTCAGACTCTCAATGATGTGTTTATTTTTGAGTTCACCTGTGTGACTGTTGCTATAGACTCCAAGGGAACATGGTCTGGAATCCCCACTCTAACCCTCTAAGATCTACTTTCTTCCTCTAAGGCATTCTTGAAAAACTGCTTATTTGGCAATGGTTTTGTTCACTGGACACAATATTCTCCATCTGCAGCCTTATGTCAAAAGTTCTCAATAATATTTTTGTGAAATTAAAACCATGATGATTTGTACAGATATCTTCTACTCTTCAATATCGCTGAGTGAATAATCTGTAATGTCTCTTACCCAACCACATTGTGGGAGCACCTTCACCATACAAACTGCAGCAGTACAAGGAAGTCAAACATCACCCGCTCCACAGGCAACAAGGCTTTGGCATTGATCACTGGTTTCTGTGGAAGGAGAAATACACAGTTGATGTTTCAGGGAGTGCAATATGAATTACAGGGAATGAAAATGGTGTAGAATTTGATTGTCAGAAATTGAAGGAAAATGCACTCGCTTATTGGAAAAAAGAATTCTTGACTGTCAAAGATATTGTGGAAAAATAACCTGATAATGGAACAGCATATGGTCAGGAGCCGGACAGCAGTGGACAATTCATTTACATTCCTGAAGAAGGGCTTATGCCTGAAACATTGATTCTCCTGCTCCTCGGATGCTGCTTGGCCTGCTGTGTTTTTCCAGCTCTACATTTTTCAATTCATTTACAAAATAGCTGTGAAAGTAATAGCAAAATACTATACAGAGCAAAAATACACCCATGAGAGACTGAGGAAGCTAGATAATGAACAAGTGGACATCAGAGAACGCAGAGGTGAACCAGAGCAGAGTTCACTTTTATGATCCCATAGTCAAAGATGTCTAGCACAGAAACAGACTTCTTCGCTCCAAACTATGCCAACCAGAAATCCTAACCTAATCTATCTAAATGAAATCCTATCTACCACTCCTCAGCCCATTGGCCCATCTGATCAATATCCCACTGTACTCTGAGATAACCTTCTTCATTGTCCACAATACCTCCAATTTGGTGTCACCTGCAAACTTACTAACTATATGGCCTCTATTCACATCCAAATCATTTAAATGAATGACGAAACAAATCCAGAAAAAAAAATACATTTCTCTGGGTTTGAATGTGCTCTGTGTAAATCCTGCCCTATGACTCTTTTTACCAGGGAAGGCTGTACATACACCCCTCTGAACTTTGCCCCCTCCAAAGCTAGTGGCCGCGCATGTGTCCAGTGAATCATTGCCCCGAATAAAGATGGCAGCGCTCACTCGGGCCGATTATTCAACGAGAATCGATGTTTCGGGAATAAGCCCTTCTTTCCTGAAGAAGGGCTTATGCCCGAAACATCGATTCTCCTGTCCCTTGGATGCTGCCTGATCTGCTGCGCTTTTCCAGCAACACATTTTCAGCTCTGATCTCCAGCATCTGCAGCCCTCACTTTCTCCCGATTACTCAACGAGGCATTTTCCCGTTTGCTGCAAAAACGGGACTGTAAGTTTCAAATTTGTATTTTCCGATGTGTACCAAATGATTGTAAAACCTTTCAGACCATACCAACACCATTTCCCTTCCACTTCCTGCTGTTTATTTCTTTCCTTGCCAACAGCCCTCCGCGCACACACACACTGAACATCCGCACCCACCGCGAGGATGATCACGTGCTATAGTCTAGTTCCGCCCTCATTCACTAATTGGTCGGAGGACCAACTGCCCTGCCAGGTCCTCCAGCTCCTCCCCTGCCTATGCGTTGGTCCGCCGCTGACATCAATCACTTCTTCGGTCCAACCTGTCGATGACAACCAAACATCCTAACCTAATCTTTCTAAATTAAATCCTATCTGCCAGTCCTCAGCCCATTGGCCCATCTGATCAATATCCCATTGTATTCTGAGATAACCTTCTTCATTGTTCACAATACCAACTGTTGGCTGGAGCTTGCGCACTGCTGCTTCGTGGCTTTTGTTGCTGTTTCTCAGTTACAAGAGTGAGGGACAAAGTTAAAAATCACACAACCACCTGATGAAGGACCAGCAAAGTCGTGCTTCCAAATAAACCTGTTGGACTATAACCTGGTGTTCTGTGAATTTTAATTTTGTCCATCCTAATCCAACACCAGCACCTCCAAGTCTGAGTGAAGGAGGAATGCATAACATAAGAACAAAAGATCTTGGAAAAGGAGAAGGCCGTCCTGCCCTTCGAGCCTGCTCTACCATTCAATAAGATCATGACTGATCATTTTGTGGATGCAGAACCATTTACCCACGTTCTCACCGTATTCCTTAATTAATTATTTTTTTAAAAAAAACTAACTTAGCTTTAAAAACGTTCATTGAACTAGCATCAACTACTTCCCTGGGCAATGCACTCCATCGAGGTCAAGATGTTCCTTCTCAATTCACTCCTACGTTTGCTGCCTCTAACCTTGTGGTGATGCCCTCTTGTCCCAGCTTCACCTGCCAGTGGAAACATCCTCTCTACTTATATTTTATTCATTCCATTTATTATTTTATATCTTTCTATTCTTCTGAATTCCAATGAATATAATCCCAATCTACCCTGTCTCTGTTAAGCCAAACCCCTCACCTCCAGAATCAACATAGTTTACCTCCTCTGTACCCCCCTCTAGTGCCAGTACATTCTTGAGCACGAAAGGAGATAAAAACTGCATGCAGTACTCCAGGTGTGGCCTCACCAGCACCACTATAGCTCGAACATAACCTCTGCTTTTAAACACAATCCCTTCAGCAATGAAGGACAAAATTCCATTTGCCTTCTGAATTGATTGTTATACCTGGTGACCAACCCTCCTGCAGAAGGATGTTCACGTGCCTCTGCATAGCAAATAATGTAACTTTTTTAAAATTCAAGTAATAATCTTTTTATTAATGTGACTCCAATCAAAGAGTATGACTTCACATTTATGAACATAATATTCCACTTGCCAAACCATTGCCCACTCACACAATGTCTCTATGTTCCTCTGCAAGGTTTGCCAGTCCTCGGCCCACTTTGTCCTGCTACTCATCTCAGTCTCATATGCAAACTTTGACACCCTACATGTGGTCCCTAACTCCAAATCATCTGGATCAATTCTAAATAATTGCAGTCCCAACACTGATCCTAGAGTTACTGATTGCCAGTAAATAAGGCTTATTTACCCCACTCTTTGCTTCCTGTTAGTCAACCAGTCTTCTATCCATGCTAATACTCTATCCCATGCACCCTTATATAATGCAACAGCCACTTGCGTGGCACCTTGTTGAAGGCCTTTTGGAAATCCGGGTACACCGCATTCACTGGGTCCCCGTTGTCCACCTTGCTCGAAATGTCTTCATAGAATTCCAAACGATTTGTCAAGCATGATCTGCCTTTCATGAATCCATGCTCTGTCTGTCCAATGGGACAATTTCGATCGAGATTCCCTGCTATTTCTTCCTTGATAATAGACCCAAGCATCTTTCCAACTACAGAGAATAAACTAACTGGTGTAGAATTCCCTCTCTTTTGTCCACCGCCTTTTCTTACAATCCTTCCATTTCACTGGAATATGCCTTTGCTGAGCACTTCCTAAAATGTCTTTGAAAATCTTTCACTGCTCATCAACTGTCCCACCATAAAATCTTTGTTTCCAGTCTACTTTGTCCAGGTTCTCCCTCATTCTATTTTAGTTCCCTGTGTTCAAGCACAGGACCAAGGTATTAGATTTTATCTTCACACTCTCCATATATATTCTAACTTCAACCATAAACCATACAATGATCACTTCTTTCAAGAGGATCCCTAACTCTGAGGTCATTAATTATTCCTGTCTCATTGCACAGGGGCCAGATCTTGGATAGCTTGCTCCTTCTCGGTTACATTTCATACTGTTCAAAAAAACTATCATGGATACACTTAATGAACTCCTCAAGGCTACCCTGACTGAGCTGGTTTGACCAATCTACATGTAGATTACAATCACCCATGGTAATAGACATGCCATTTTTACAGGCAATAGTTATTTCTTTGTTTATTGCCCATCCCAATGTGATGTTATTATTTGGCCTACACACTGCGCCTATCAGTGACTTTCTTGTTAGAATTTTGAAAGCATCATTCCTGTTTCTCCTAATGTACAGCAATAACAACAACTACTTGCTTTGTGTGGAATCTTTCACAATGGCAAATCTCCTAAGGTGCTTCATGGATGATCAAAACATTGATTAAGGAGAATGATTTTAAAATACATCTTAAAAGAGGATAGAGAAGGTTAGGGAGGGTTTTCCACAGACTTCTGCCCTTGACAGCTCCAATTGTGGAGTGATGTAGGTGGGGTGGGTTGAAAAGGGAACGTGCAAAGGGGAAATCGAGGAGCGGAGGGCAGTGCATAAGGTCTTAAGGATAGAGGAGGTTCCAGACTGAGTCTGTCTGTCATAGACAGTATGGCTGTCTCATGGAATTTGAAGCGCCGCAATGGGCCCATGCATGTCATGTTAGTCAAGGATAGTATAACGGTGGCTGAGAGAACATTTGATGAGGACTTGTCTACTGAAGTAGTGTGGGCTGAGGTTAGAAACAGGAGAGGGGAGATCACACTGCTTGGATTTTTTATAGGCCACCACAGAGTTCCAGGGAGGGGGAAGAGAGGATTAGCAAAATTACTCTGGATAGGAGTGAAAGTAACATGGTGGTCATTATGGGGGACTTTAACTTCCCCAACATTGACTGGAAATGCTATAACTCTAGTACGTCGGATGGACCAGTTTTTGTCCAATGTGTACAGGAGGGTTTCCTGACATAGTATGTCGAAGGGCCGACAAGAGGGGAGGCCACATTGGATCTGGTGCTTGGTCATGAACCGGACTAGGTGTTTGATTTAGTTGTAGGTGAGCACTTTGGAGAGAGTGATCATAATTCAGTTATGTTTAGTTTAGTGATGAAAAGGGATAGGTACATGCCACAGGTGAAGACTTATCGATGGGGCAGTGGCAATTATAATGCAATTCAGCAAGAATTAGGATGCATAGGTTGGGGTAGCAAAATGCAGTGGATGCAGACAATGGAAATGTGGAGCTGGTTTAAGGAACAGGTATTGCGTGTCCTTGATAGGTATGTCCCTGTCAGGCAGGGGGGAAGTGATAAGGTAAGGGAACTGTGGTTTACCACAGAAATTGCATCTCTTGTTAAGAAGAAGTAGGAGGTTTATGTGTTGATGAGACAAATGGTACAGATGAGGTGATGGAGACTTACAGATCAGCTAGGAAGGATTTAAAGAGAGTTAAGAGGAGCAAAGAGAGGACACGAGTGGTCTGTAGCGAATAGAATAAAGGAGAACTCTAAAACTTTCTATAGGTATGTGAGGAATAAAGGATAGGGTAGGAATAGGGTCAATCTAAGATAGACGTGGGAAGTTGAGTGTGGACACTGTGGAAATCGGATAGGTGCTAAACGAACATTTCTCATTGATTTTCACTCAGGAAAATTAGAATATTGTAGATAATAATGAGGTAGAAGATGTTAGACTAGAAAGGATCGAAGTTAGTTACGAACAGGTGTTATCAATTCCAAAAGGATTGAAAGTAGACAAGTCCCCTGGGCTAGATGGGATTTATCCGTAGATTGTCTGGGAAGCTATGGAGAAGATAGCAAAGACTTCAGCTTTGATATTGAGTCGTCATTGCCTACAAGTTCAGTACCAGAGGACTGGATGATTGCAAATGTTATGCCCTTGATCAAGAAGGGCAGAAGAGATGACCCAGGTAATTATATACCAGGGAGCCTTACTTCTGTTGTAGGAAAGGTTTTGGAAAGGATTATAAGAGACACTATTTGTAATCATTTGGCAAACAACAATATGATTTCAGATCATCAATATGGTTTCGTCAAGGGCAGGTCGTGTCTCACAAACCTCATTGAGTTTTTTGAGATGATGACCAAGCATCTGGCTGAATGAGGGTAGGGGAGTTGACGTGTTATACATGGACTTCAGTAAAGCATTGGTAAGGTTCCACATGGTAGGCTGTTAGAGAAAATGCAGTGACATGGAATTGAGTGTGATTTAGCAGTTTGGATTAGAAACTGGCTTTCTGAAAGAAGGCAGTGAGTGGTGGATGATGGAAAATAATCAGCCTCCAGTGTGGTTATTAGTGGTGTGCCACAAGGATCTGTTTTGGGATCACTGCTGTTTGTCATTTTTATAAAAGTCTTCAACGCAGGCACAGGTGGATGGATTAGTAAATTTGCAGACGACACGAAAGTCGGTGGAGTAGTGGACAGTGTGGAAGAATGTTACAGGTTGCAGGGGGACTTGGATAAACTGCAGAATTGGGCTGAATGGTGGCAAATGGAGTTCAATGCAGCTAAATGTAAGGTGATGCACTTTGTGAAGAATAACAGGAAGGCAGAGTACTGGGTCAATGGAAAGATTCTTGGTAGTGTAGATGTGCAGAAGGATGTTGGAGGCCATATACATAGATGCCTGAAAGTTGCCACCCAGGTGTACAGTACTGTTAAGGCGGCATACAATGTGTTAGGTTTCATTCGTCGATGGATTGAGTTCTGGAGCCGCAATATCATGCTGCAACTATACAAAACACTGGTGTGGCCATATTTGGAATATTGTGTGCAGTTCTGGGACCCATATTTCTGGAAAGAAGTGGAAGCATGGGAAAAGGTGCAGAGGATATTTACCAGGATGTTGTGTGGTCTGGAGGGAAGGTCTTATGAGGAATGGTTGAGAGACTTCAACGTGTTCTCATTGGCAAGAAGAAGGCTAAGAGAGGATTTGATAGAGACATACAAGATAATCAGAGGCTGAGATAGGGTAGACAGTGAAAGTCTTTTTCCTAGGATGATGACATTAGTGTGTATGAGGGGACATATCTACAAATTGAGGGATGATAGATTTAAGACAGATGTCAGAGGCAGGTTCTTTACTCAGAGTGGTTAGGGCATGGAATCCACTACCTACTAATGTAGTTCACTCAGCCACATCAGTGAGATTTAAACAATCCTTTAGATAAGCACATTGGTGATTTCAGGATAGTGTAGGGGGATGAGCTGAGAATAGTTCACAGGTTGGCGCAACATCAAGGATCGAAGGGCCTGTTCTGCGCTGTATTGTTCTCTGACTATTGTGCTACAATAGATTTTTACTGTCTTAAACAGAGTGATGGATCTTGTATTGTGGGCTTACGAAGTGTCACTGATCTCTACCAAACATGTACGAGGTAGAGAATGCTGCCTGACTTGCTGCGCTTTTCCAGCAACACATTTTTCAGCTCTGATCTCCAGCATCCGCAGTCCTCACTTTCTCCATGGACGAGGTAGTCAGGGCAATAATAAGAGGCTGCAACAGGAGGGGGACAGGTAGCTCCATACAAAACCCGACTCCTTCTCAAAACCGAGCGCCTTCCAGAAAAGCACCTCTACATCGCACCACTTTGCCCCACAATCGTGGTATCTGGCTGTGCGCAAAGAGGAGTGCAACAGTCTGTGCTGGGACCCTGAAACGCTTGATAAAGAGTCAAATAAACTGAGCATTGAGAGCCCCACCACATTGCATGCATTTTCTCTTGTTTTCACTCTGTTCCTGACTTCCCTTGGTTTTCCTAATGAACCTGCTAAAAGTTGTTATTACACACACCTACACAAGCTGTGAATTGAACGCAGACCTCTCGGTCCAAGATTCGGGATATTTTCACCGCGTCACAAAACATCGACTCGAACTTCCTTTGTCCCTTACCTGCTAAGTCACGCCTGAATCAACTCTGCAATTGGGAGGAAGGGGCGGAACAGGAGGACCGAGTAGCGGCCGGTCCTCTCACCAGAGTGAATGAGGAGAGGGGCCAAAGCATTCTCGGGAGTGACGCTTCAAGATTGGTCAGAGAGCAAACTATTTTGCAGGATTGATCATTCTCACGACATAGTGGAGCATTAAACGTCTCTCATAAGTCAATGTGAGATTTTAAAAAATACTGCAGTTGAAATGTAAATCTGATAACGTACATATTTCCAATCGATTTACACTACTCGAGTAAGAAACTTCTTTTCAAACTCCCAGAACGATTGGTAATTTACATACCTGGCCGGTACGGTTGATTTGGACCAGACAATTTGCGTGTTATACATCTCTATGATTATAACTCGACAAAGCAATTGTTAATGACTAATATTTTACCCATCAGTCTGTGCAGATATGAATATTCTCTATAAACTCACTGATGACCTCAGACGCACGCGCAGTTTGGTTTCTATGCAGAGCATGTGCAGTGTCACATTGGTCAAGACAGAGAGAGACATGGAGCTGCTTTCTCCGGCAGCGGCTGCGATCGGCTTCAGAGAGCGGCGCTCAGAGCCGGTGTGTGGGAGCCTCGCTGGGAGAAAGGAGCGGAGAGAATTCACAAGTCCCGGATAAAGGTTAAAAAAACTCGGAAAAATCCCTGCAGGCCCGGGTAAAGAGGTGGCGGTCTCTGATCAGGGAAACGGCCGCCATTTGTTTGAGGGAAGAGGGAGCGCGGGTCTCAGGGCCGCCATCTTGAGAAGGTCAAGGTGCAGGAGGGCGGGCTCTCGGGGTCTGTAGAACAATCAGAGGAAAGGGAAGACCCAGTGTTATTGATTAATTCCACGAGCACAGCTTCACTGGGCGATCTCGTAGGAATATCCTCTCTGTCCTGCTGTGATGTTTCACCCAATCAGAACCAGCAGCTCTCCTCCTCTCTCAGCTCCCCTTCTGTCCTTCCTGCAGCATCTGTCCCCTGGAACATTGAGCTGCCTGTCCAGTCCCTCCCTCAGCTGTTGTTTCTGTAATACCTGTGATATCCCAGTCCCATCTTAGATTACTTCACGAAAGACAGGAATGCACCCGATGGATTTTTCTTAACATCAGCAATTGTTTAATATTCACTTACAGGTTTTTCATTACATCTTTTTTGAAGCATTTAATTCACATTTAATCATTTGCAATGGTGGGATTTGAAAGTGTGTCCAGAGAACATTTGCTGAGTTTCTGGATAAATTGTCACACAATAACGCCCCTCGGCCATCACTTCACCTGCTCACAGGTTCCACATCCCAGTGCAACATGAATCAAAACCCTTTCTTCCTGCACAATTGTTTAATCCTGCACTGTGGTGATATCACTCAGTACCTCTCCATGTGGTATCCCTCATTGTGTGGGTCTAATTCCTGTCTCTGTCAGCGTTTCTCACTCTTGCAGCTACTCCAGATTCTGAGCCAACAGAACTCTCCACTCCAGAGAGATGAGGCAGCACAGGCCAGGATTGGAGACTGGGATTTTCCAGATCTCTGTGGGGCTCAGTGCCATTCTACATGTATAACCTTCACAGCATCAGTCTCATTTCCCATTCTGCCTATTTCTGTGTTTTCTACAGGTACTCAGGGAGTTCCTGACTCAATAGACTTGCCAACTGCTGGTTGGGAAGATGGTTGGTCAGCCAGAGAGAGAAAGGTCAGAAGCCTTCAATAAATCCTGCCGCCAGGAAAGATCATTCACAGTGCACAGAGCAGAGAGCAATGAGAGGGCTCCAAACATCAGCGAACAAGACATGACATAGACATAGTGCTGGAGGGAGAGCATAGTTCAGACACACCCCAAGCTCAGGCACCACCTTTACTTTAAGGTTTGTTTTGTACTGAGACAGCATCGGGAATTTCCAGTTTCAATCCAGGCGTATGCTGATTTGGTGAGCAACGGGACAACAGAGGGGAAAGCAGGTCTCCCACGAGAGGGTGATAATGCTTCCTGGGATCTTTCTGTTTCCTTTTCCCTCTCCAATACTGTATCTGTGGCTTGTCTTGTGGACCGGTGTCTTCAATCATTCTTACTTCTATAACTTCTATAACAATCTGTCATCTCCTCCCCTCTCACCAATCACTTCACATATTTGAAAACCTCCAGTCCAGGCGACCATCCATATCGCTGTAACTTGCTTCAGTCTCTACAACATGCCTTTTCTCGATAGTCTCCTTCTCCAACACCTGGAGACATAGGGTCTGTTTCTGTGCTGCATGACTCTTCGGCCGGGGTTTCCTAAATGGAATGAGTCGGAATTGCCTGTGTTTGGCTCATATCCCTTCAAATCTTCTCCTCTCCATGTACCTGCCCGAGTGTCTTTTCCATGTTGTAATTGTACTTGTATTTACTATTTCCTTTGGCAGTCCATTCCATCTATGCACCATCCCCTGTGGAAAATGTTGCCCCTCAGCTCCCTCTTTAAATCCTTGCTCTCTCGCCTCACGTTTATACCCTCGAGCTTTGGACTCACCTACCCTTGGCTATTCACCTTATGTCGGCCCTTCAAACCTTTCCTATTCCTATTCTAATCCAAATGTCTTTTAAACATTGTAATTGTCCCCATGTTCACCCCTTCCTTGGGAAGTTCATTCCACACACAATACACCGTCTGTGTAACAATGTGTCCCTCATGTCTTTTTTTTAAATGTCTCTCCTCTTACACTTAGAAATGTAGCTCCTAGTCTTGAAACTCCCCTGTCCATGAGAAAAGACAACTCCCATTAACTCTATCTATCCCCCTCATTATTTTATAAACTTCTATGAGGTCATCTGTCAAGATTCAGTTTTCAATGAAAAAATGAGCTGAAAATGTGTTGCTGAAAAAGCACAGCAGGTCAGGCAGCATCCAAGGAACAGGAGAATCGACGCTTCGGGCATGAGCCCTTCTTCAGGAATGAGCCCTTCCTGAAGAAGGGCTCATGGCCAAAACGTCGATTCTCCTGCTCCTTGGATGCTGCCTGACCTGCTGCACTTTTCCAGCAACACATTTTCAGCTCTGATCTCCAGCATCTGCAGTCCTTACTTTCTCCTTCAATGAAAAAATACCAACCTATCCAGCCTTTATTTATAACTGAAGCCTTTCATACCCAGCCACATCCCAGTAAATCTCATCTGAACCCTCTCCAGCTTAATAATATCCTTCCGATAACTGGGCGACCAGAACTGGACACAATATTCCAGAAGAGGACTCACCAATGGCCTGTATAATCTCAATGCGACTTCCCAACTCCTATATCCAAAAGACTGAGTAATGAAAGCAAGTGTGGCAAGCCCCTTTTTTTTAACCATCCTGTCTCTCCATGTTGCAAACTTCAAAGAATTATGTACTTGAACCCTGAGGTCCCTCTGTTCGACAACACTACCGAAGGTCCTACCATTAATTGTTTAAGCCCTGCCCGTGTTTGTTGTACCAACTGCATTACCTCGCATTTATTCAGATTGAACTCCATCTACAGTTTTTCAGCTGTTCATGCATTTCATCAGGATCCCCTTGTAATCTCAGAAAACCTTCGTCACTGTCCACAATGCCACACCCTCTAGTCTACCTGCCTATCACACATAGCTCTCTATGGTAGAAATATCTCTGCGAGGGGCCCTACAATTTCTTCACCAGCTTCCTACAATGTCCTGAGATACATTTCATCAGGTCCTGGGGATTTATCTACCTTTGTGTTTTAAAACCTCCAGCACCTCCTTTCCGATAATGTGGACTCATTTCAAGACATTGAGTCATAGAGATGTACAGCACGGAAACAGGCCCTTCGGACCAACTCCTGCATGACGTATCTAGTCACATCTGCTAGAATTTTGCCAATATCCTTCTGAACCCCCCCCCCATTCATATACCCATCCACATGCCTTTTAAATGTGTTTCTATCAGCCTTCACTATTTGCTCTGGCAGCCTATTCCATACACTCTGTGGGAGCCAGTTGTCCTTTAGATCCCTTTAAAAAGTTTACCTCGCACTTTAAATCTATGCCCTGTCGGTTTGGAATCCCCCACCCTTGGGAAAAGATCTTGTCTATTGGCCCTATCAATGACCATCATGATTTTAGACACCTTCAGCAGGTAACTCCTCAGCTTCCCATGTTCAAGTGAAAACAGCCCCAGCCTATTCAGCTTTTTCCTGTAGCAGAAACCCTCCAAGCCTAGCAACATTCTTGGTCATTTGTTCTGAACCCTTTCATGTTCCACAACATCCTTCCAATGGCATTGAGACCAGATTGCACAGTGTTCCAATAATAGTCAGGACAAACACTGTTTAGTTCCCTGAGTGCTCCAGGCCTTATCCACAGTAAGTTACAAAGTGAAATATTTGTTTTGGATCTTGTAGTTTCACACATCGTTGGCTTCATTGATCATTACGGATACCGGTTTTGTCCCTTGCTCTTCTTTTTCCCTTATCACACTTGTAGAATCTCTTTGGATTCTCCTTAACTTTCTTTGCCAAAGCGATCTCGTGTCCCCTTTTTGCATTCTTGATTTCCTTTCTAAGTGTTTTTCTACAGGCCCGATGCTCCTGAAGGGATTCACTTGAGTCAGCCAGTTATATCTGACATGTGCCCCCTTTTCTTTCTTGACCAGAGCCTCGAGAGTTAAGCAGTGTTTCCTAATTCAGTCAGCATTAAACTGCACACTAACAGGAACATGCTGGCACTGAACGCTCCTTTTATCTCGGTTTTAAAATATTCCTACTTGCCAGACTTCCCTTTACCTGCAAATAGCCTCCCTATATCCACTTTAAAAATTCCTGTCTAATACTATCTTGCTCCCTTGAATAACTTGAACTTGTGGACCAGGCCTATCCTTTTCTCTCGCTATTTTCAATCTCATCCAAAGTGTTCCCCCATTAACACCTCAGTCCCATTCCTTACCTTGTTTCCCAAGGGGAGGTCAGGTTTAGCCCCATTCTCCAGTTGGGCCATTTACATAATGACTGGGAGTTTTCGGAACACACTTAACAAATTCCTTCCATCCAAGTGCTTAACACAGTAGCAATCTCAGTCAAGGTTTGGAAAGGTTAAGATCCCCTACCATTACAACCCTATTATTCTAACAAGTATCTGAGATCTCCTGACATATTTGCTCCTTCATCTCCCATTGCCTATCGCTGTAGTACAACTGTAGAAAACTGATGACCAATTTTTATTTCTCAGTTCCACTAATATCGCGTAACTGGGCGATCCTGCATGAGTACTTCCTCTAGGTACTACTGGGATGTTTCCCCCAATCAAAACCACCAGCTCTCCTCCTGTTTTGCCTCCTGATCTATCCTTCCTGCAGCATCTGTCCCCTGGAACATTGAGCTGTGCTCCCTCAGCTGTGTCTCTGTAATACCTACAACATCCCAGTCCCATGTTCCCATCCATGCTCTGGGTTCATCTGCCTTATCTGTCTGGCCCTTTGCATTGAAATAAATGCAATTTAATCCACCAGTTTTCCCTCATTGTCTGCTATGTTCTTGACTGCCTTGTCTATTTATATTGCTCTCTTGAACATTTGTACCAGTCTCCATTTTCTTTCTGGCCTTATGATTGTTTGGGGTCCCACACCCCTGCCAGATGAGTTTAAATCGTCTTGAGCAGATCCAGCAACTCACCACCAGGATATGGGTCCCCCTCCTGTTCCCAATTCAGGTGCCTTTCCCACCCTGTCTACCTGTGCTGACACCTTCAGGCATCCAGGGACTTGTCCACCAAGGTCCCTGTGTTCCTCAGTGCTCCAGGAGGACCTACTATTCGTGATGTATATTGTTCATTTATTAAACTTCCCACAGTGCATTACCTCACAGTGATCAGAAGTAAACTCCATCTGCCATTACTCTGCTCAGTTTATCATCTGATCGATATCAGACTACAGCCTGAGACCATCCCCCTCACTGTGGGCAACGCCCTCACCTTTCATGTCATCTGTAAACCTACTAATGATTCCTTCTGCTTTCATATCCAAGTTATTAATGTACATAATAACCAGCAATGGTTCCAGCACAGATCCCTGTGGTACATCCGCTGGACAAAGGCTTTCAATCACAAAAGCAACCCTCCACCAATTGTGAATCCAATTTACAAACTTGCCTTGGATCCCATGGGCTCTTCCCTTTTGGACGAGACTTCCATATGGGACCTTGTCAAAGACCTTAATGAACTCCATGTAAACCACATCATCTGCTCTGCACTCATGAATATCAGAGGACAGTCCTCTATGAAATCCATACAGACAATCCATAATGTATTCCTGTCCTTTCGAATGTTGATTCATCGTGTTCCTCAGAATTGTTTCCAATAATTTCCCTCCCAATGCTGTCAGACTATCTGCTCTGTAATTTCCTGGCCTATCCCTGCTGCCCTTCTTGGACAAAGGAACCACATTAGGGATCCTCCAGTCATTTGGCACTTCACCTGTGGCCAGCAAAGTATCAACTATATCCACCAGGGCCCCAGGAATCTGCTTCCTTACCTCCCATAGCAGCCTGGGACATATTTTATCGTTACTGGGAATTTCTCCACCTTTTTGCTGTGAAAACATTTAACGCCTCCTCCTCATTAATCTTAATGTGTTCCAGAACCTCACCATCCCTGGCTACGATGTATTTCTCCTGTGTGAATACAGATGGGATGTACTCATTGAAGACCTCGCCACCTTCCTTTGGCTCCATGCACAGATTGTCCCTTTGGTTTCCAACAGGCCCCACTACTTAGTTAGGAATCCTCTTACTCTAACTATACTTACTAAATACTTTGTGACTTTCCCTTAACATTATCTGCTAAGGATATTTTGTGACTATTGTTTGCCTGTTCATTTTTAAGCAACCCTTCCCCCCCCCCCCACCCCGGCACTCTCTTTACTTTAGAAGCTCCTCGGCTGTTTCTTTATTGCACTGTATTTTCTTTATTAAACTCACAATATCGCTTGATCAGTATTCGCTAGATGTGCTGCCTGAGGCATTCACTCCTCGCAAAACACATTGGCTCTGAATTCTCACTGCATCACATTAAACATCTCCCGTGTTCCAAATAGAGACTCCAACAAGTGTAGTTCCTTGCAGTCTAGGCTTGCCAGTCTAATGATAATGATAACATCGAGTGACAGTGATAGTATAATGATAAATAGCCTCCCAAAGTTTAGATACTTAGCTTCTGCATTATCCTTATCTCTTTCCATAATGTCTGTGAAGCTAACAGTTATGGTCTCTGCTCAAAAAAGCTCCATAAATCCTTGTCACTATCATCCTATCCAGAACCCTACAGCCCCACCTTGCTCTAACATTCTTCAGTCCTTACCAACCTCCCCATCTGTGCACCTTCCTCCAGCCTCTACAGCACATGATGTCACTGTAACCTTCTCCAGTCCCCACAGCACTCATGCATTCACCTATTTACAATGGTGGGTTTTGAACATGGGCTGAGTTCCTGGATAAATAGCGCAACGATAATACCACCAGGCCATCACTTTTCCTTCTTACAGGTTTCCCATCCCTATACTCTGCTGATATCACTCAGTATCTCTCCACATGGTATCCCTCACTGTGTGGGTCTAATTGCTGCCTCTGTCAGTGTCTCTTGCTCTTGCAGCTACACCAGATCCTGAGGTAACAGAATTGTCCGCTCCAGAGAGAAGAGGCCGCATAGGCCAGGGATGGAGACTGGGATTTTCCAGGTCAGTATGACAATTATTAGCATTCTCCATCTGTTTCCATCACCCTAATTTCAGAGTCTGTCTATTTCTCTGTCTCCTGTAGGTATTTAGGAAGTTTCTGACTCAGTAGACTTCCCAACTGCTGGGTGTCTCACCCATCACCTCATTGAAGATGGTTGGTCAGCCAGAGAGGCAAAAGGAAGGGAGATCAGGAGCCTTCAATAAATCCTGCAGTGAGGTGAGATCACTCACAGTGCACAGAGCAGAGAGCAATGAGAGGGCTCCAAAGATTGGCTAAAAAGACATGACAGAGATACAGTGCTGGAGGGGGAGTACAGTACAGACGCACCCTAGACTTAATCACTACCCCACTGTAAGTTTTGTTGTACTGACACAGTGTCGGGAATGTCACAGTTATCAATCCAGACCTGTGCAGTCTTTGTGAGCACCCGGGCAACAGAGGGGAAAGCAGGCCTCCCAAGAGAGGGTGGGAATGCTGCCTGGGATTTCTCTGTTGTGTATTCCCCCCCAACACTGTATCTATGGCATTTCTTGTGGACCAGTGTCTTCAATAAGTTTTAACTCCTATAACAGCTCTTAGCTCTGTCGTCTCCTCCCCTGTCTACAGTCCCTTCCCATAAGTGAAACGTACTGCATTCCAGACTACCATCCCTATCTCTGTAACTTGCTTCAGTCTCAACAACATGCCTTGTCTAGATTGTCTCATCCTCCAATAACTGGAGACATAGAGTCAGGCAGCATGGAATCAGACCCTTCAGCCCAACCTGTTATGCTAACCAGGTTTCCGAAACTGAACGAGTCAGGTTTGACTGCATTTGGCCCATGTCTCTTCAAACCGACTACTCTCTGTGTACCTGCCCAAGTGTCTTTTCCATGTTGTAATTGTACTTGTTTCTACCATTCCCTCTGGCAGTCTGTTGTCTCTGCACCTTCCTCTGTGGATCATGTTGTCCCTCCACTCCCTCTTTAAATCTTTACTCTGCCACCTCCTGCTTATACCCTCCAGTTCTGGGCTCATCTACCCTTGGCTATTCACATTCCTTGTGGTCTGCATGGTTTCACAAACCTTTTATAAGGTCACCCGTTGCCTCCTATGTCCAAGACAAATATTGAGGGCAATATTACAAATAGCTCCAATTCATTCACTCGGTCCTTTGTCCAATGTATGGAACAAAGCGCTGACCAATGACAGCAAGTGTGCCAAAAAAGAGTGCTTTCCCCTCCCTGTCCACCTGTGATGTCACTTCCCAGGAACAATGTAACTGCAGCCCTTGGTCTCTCTCTGTCCGACAACACTGCCCAGAGCCCTACCCTGGTTTGCCGAAACAAAATCCAACACCTGAATTCAACTCCATCTTTCATTCCTTAGCCCATTGGCCCTGTTGATCACAATCCCCTTTGATAACTGTATTTACTGCACAGGAGACCACAAATTTTGGTATCCACAAACATAACAACAGTGACTCCTATATTTTCACCCAAATTGTCTATGTAGTTGATGCACAACAGTGGCCCCAGCACCAATCCTTACAGCACACTGCTGGTCAGAGGCCTCCAGTCTGAACAACAACCCTCTGCCTCCTCCTATCAAACCCATTGTGTATCCAGTTGGCTAGCTCTTGCTAATCCCATGTGACCTAACCTTACTAACCAGTGTACCCTGCTCAACCCTGTCAAAGGCCTTGCTGAAGTCAGAAACAATGTCTATTGCTCTGCCTTCATCTGTCTATTTTGGTCACATATTCAACAAAATCAGTCAAGTTTGTGAGACATGTTTTCCCACGCACAAAGCCACTCTAACTGTCTGTAATCAATCCTTGTCTTTCCAAATGCATGTAAATCCTACGTCTCAGAATGATCTCCAACACCTTACCGATCCTTGATTTCTGTCTGCTCAGTCTGCAGTTCCTTGGCTTCCCCTTGCAGTCTTTCTTAAATAAGGCCACAGCATTATTTTCATCATCATGTCGTCATACAGCACGGAATTTAGCTGTTGGGTTGATGCCGACCATAATCTTAAACTAACCTTGTCCCTCCTGCCTGTTCCTGGATCACATCCCTTCAAACCTTTCCTATTCCTGTACTAATATTTTAAGCATTGTAATTGTACACACATTCACCCCTTCCTTGGAAATTTCATTCCACACACAAAAAACACTCTGTAACAGTTTGCTCCTCATGTTTTCTGATTTTAAATCTCTCCCTTCTAACCTTAAGAAATGTAGCCCCTAGTCCTAAAATGACCTGCTATTTGGACAAGACAAGTCACATTAACTCTATCTATACCCCTTCTTATTTTGTAGACTTCTACACGGTCACCTCTCAGCCTCCAGGCTCAAGTGAAAAATGTCCCAGACTGTACAACCTTCCTTTATAACTGAAACCTTCTATACCCATCACCATCCCGGTAAATGTGATCTGAACCCTCTCCAGCTTAATATCCTTCCTATAACTGGGCAGAGTATTCCAGAACAGGCCTTACCAATGTCCTGTACAATCTACACATGACTTCCCAAACTCCTAAACTCGAATGACTGAGCAATGAAGGCAAGTACCATTTATAACCATCCTGTCTCTCCTTGTGGCAAACTTCAAAGAACTACGTACCTGAACCCCAAGGCGTACAACACTACTGAAGACCCTACCATTAATTGTGAAAGCTCGACCCTTGTTTGTTGTAACGTAAATGCATTACCTCGCATTTACCCGAATTGAACTCCATCTGCAGTTTTTCAGCCATTCACGCATTTCATCAAGATCCCTTTGTAATCTCAGAAAACCTCCATCACTGCCCAGAATGCCACAAATATCACTGCTCAGGCCCCTACAATTTCTTCCCCAGCTTCCCACAATGTTCTGAGATACACTTGATCAGGTCCTGGGGATTTATCTACCTCTATGTTTTAAAACTTCCAACACCGCCTCTTCTATAATGTGGACTCATTTCAAGACATGGAGTCATCGAGATGTACAACACGGAAACTCACCCTTTGGTCCAACTCCACCATGACGTTTTTCATCCCATTTGCCAGAACTTTGCCAATGTCCATCTAAAATCCTCCTATTTATATACACATCCAGATGCCTGCTAAATATATTTCTGTCAGCCTCCACTATTTCTTCTGGCAGCTTATATCATACATATACCAACCTCTGCAGGAACCAGCTGTCCCTTTGGTCCCTTCTAAATCTTTTCCTCTCACCTTAAAGCTATGTCTTGTAGGTTTGGACTCACCCCCCCCCCCCACGACTGGAGAAAAGTCCCTTATCTATTGACCCTATCCATACTCATCATGATTTTACGAAACCTTTATAAGATAACTCCTCAGCGTCTCATGTTAAAGTAAAAATAATCCCAGTCTATTCAGCTTTTCTCTGTAGCGCAAACCTGCCAATCCTGGCAACATTTTTATTAATTTCTTCTGAACCTTTTCAAGTTCCACAACATCCTTCCGATGGCATTGAGACCAGAATTGCACACAATATTCCAATAGTGGTCTGGCCAAACAATGAGCGCCCCAGACCTTATCCACAGTAAGCTCCAAAGTGAAATATTTGTTTAGGATCTTATAGTTTCACACATCGTTGGATTTGTTGATCCCAATTTTTACCTAATATCCCTGTGGCCAGCAAAGTATTAAATAGATCCACCAGGGCCCCAGCAATCTCCTCTCTTACCTCCCACTGCAGCCTGCAATACATTTCATTGGGCACTGGGGATTTCTCCCCCTTTATGCCTGTGAAAGCATTTAATACCTCCTTCTTGACTGAATTCCCTCGCTACAGTATCTTTCAACTGTGTGAATACAGATGGGAAGCATACATTGAAGACCTCAGCTACTTCCTCTGGCTCCATGCGCAGATCGTCCCTTTGGTTTCCAACAGGCTGCACTCTTTAGCTGGGAATCTTCTTACTCTGACTCTCGTCATAAAATATCTTGTAGCTTTTCCTTACTAGTGTCTGCCAAGGAGGTTTCGTAGCCATTGAGTGCCCCTCATTTTTAAGGACCCCCTTGCATTCTCTATAGTTGTTGAAGGGCTTCACCTGATTTTATTGCACTGTATTTTCTTTACCAAACTCACAATATCACTTGATTAATATTCGCTGAACTTGGTGCCTTTGTCATTCACTGTTCATGGTACACGCTGGCCCTGAATTCTCACTGTATCACTTGAAAATACTCCCTTTTTCCAATTGTAGGCTCGACTGCAAATAGTTCCTCTGAGTCTATATTTTTCAAATCCTGTCTAATGCTAGTAATAATGATCAGTGATAGTGATAATGAAATGATAAGTGGCATTCCCCAAATTTAGACACACAACTTCTGCATGATCCTTAGCTCTTTCCATTATGACTTCAAAACGTATAGAATTATGGTCATTATCCCCAAACACTACCTTATCCTTATCTCTGTCAAAATGTCCAGTACCTACAGCCCACCCTGTCTCTTTAATATCCTCCAGCCCTTACCAATCGCCCCATCTTTGTACCTTCCTCAAGTCTTTCCATCATATGATATCACTGCAAACTTCTCCAATCCCCACAGCACTCCTCCATCCTATCCTACAGCACCTCACTCCCATGAACCTTCTAACATCCCTATAAACCTCCTTATCTGTATAAACCCCTCCAGCTCCCAGTCTTTCCTGCCCATCCTCCCTTTGTGTAAATTATGAAGCCACGTGACCGTTCCCCAGATCTGTAACCTCGGCCAATCTCTGCAATTTTATCTATCTCTGTGACCTCCTCCCATCACTACTAGCCTTCTTAACTCTGTAACCTCCTGCAGTCACTAAAATCATGCGTGAATGTGTACCATCCTATTGATGACTGTCACCTCTTCCAGTCCGAACAACTCTCTCTGCCGGTAACCGTGGCCGGTCTGAAGAGTCTTTGCTAACTCTGCAACCCTCAGTACTGATAACTTCATCCAGTCTTGATAACCGAGAAGAGAGGAATGAGAAGGCTCCAAACCTCTGTTAACAAGACATGACATCGATACAGATCTGGAGGGGGAATACAGTACAGGCCCACCCCACGCACAATTCCCACCCCAACTTTATGTTCTGTTGTACTAAAACTTCCTATACTCCAACACTGCACCTATGGCATGTCTTGTGGACCGGTGTCTTCAATAATTTTTAACTCCGATAACAGTTCGTATCTCTGTAACCTCCTCCTATCCCAACAGTCACTCCACGTATTTGAAACGTACTGCATTCCAGATTACTATCCCTATCGCTGTAACTTGCTTCAGTGTCTACAACATGCCTTATCTCGGTTGTCTCCAGTTATTGGAGGAGGAGACTGAGTCATGCAGCACGAAAATAGTTTCTTCGATCCAACTAGTCCATGTTGACCAGAGTCCCTGACCGAGTCGCGTTTCCCTGCATTTGACCCAAATCCCTTCAAACCTTCTCCTCTCCATGTTTCTGCCCAAATTTTTTTTACATGTTGTTATTGTACTTTTCTCTACCACCTGCACCATCTTCTGTGTGAAAAATGTTCTCCTCCAATCCCTTTTAAGTCTTTCCCCTCTCACCTTATGTTTATTCCCTCTAGAACATAGAACATGGCGGCACAGTACCGGCCCTTCGACTCTCGATGTTGTGCCAACCTGTGGAACCAATGTGAAGCCCAAGTAGTCAACACTATTCCATTCTTGTCCATGTGACTATCCAATGACCATTTAAATGCCCTTAAGGTTAGCAGATCGACTCCTGTTGCAGGAGTTTGTTCCATGCCCCTACTACTCTGAGTAAAGAAACTATCTCTGACATCTGTCATATATCTTTCACCCCTCAATTTAAAGCTAACCCCCCTCAGATCACCATCTGAGGAAAAAGGCTCTCACTGTCCAATCCATTTCACTTTCTGATTATCTTAATGTCTCAAATAACTCATCTCAAACGTCTTCTCTCAAACAAAAACAGCTTCAAGTTCCTCATATCACATTCCCTCCATACCAGGTAACATCCTTGTAAATCTCCACTGAACCCTTTCCAAATCTTACACATCGTTCCTCTAATGGGGTGACCTATCTGCTCTGTAATTTCCTGGCCTATCCCTGAGGAGAAAGTGAGGTCTGCAGATGCTGGAGATCAGAGCTGAAAATGTGTTGCTGGAAAAGCGCAGCAGGTCAGGCAGCATCCAGGGAACAGGAGAATCGACGTTTCGGGCATAAGCCCTTCTTCAGGAAGGGCTTTCCTGAAGAAGGGCTTATGCCCGAAACGTCGATTCTCCTGTTCCCTGGATGCTGCCTGACCTGCTGCGCTTTTCCAGCAACACATTTTCAGCCCTGGCCTATCTCTGCTGCCCTTCTTGAACAAAGGAACCACATTTGCTATCCTCCAGTCATTCGGCATTTCATCTGTGGTCAGCAATGTATTAAATATATCCACCAGGGCCCCAGCAATCTCCTCCCTTACCTCCCAAAGCAGATTGGGATACATTTCATTCAGAGGGAAGAGAGACCTTGAGCCTTCAAGAAATCCTGCAGTGAGATAGGACCACTCAGTGAACAGAGCAGAGAGCATTTCAGCGATCGATCTTTGGTATGGAGGACATGACATAGATGCAGAGTTGAAGGGTGAACACAGAGTGTGATGGAAGAGCACAGCAATTCAGGCAGCATCCGAACCGCCTCAACCTGTCGACCCCCCTCCCCCACTCCCACCTCTCACCCTCACAACGCGCAGCCCTCCAATCCCTCTGCTCCAATCCTGACCTCACCATCAAGCTAGCGGACAAAGGGGGCGCAGTGGTAGTCTGGCGCACTGACCTCTACATCGCTGAAGCCAAACGCCAACTCGAGGACACCTCTTCCTACCGCCCCCTTGACCATGACCCCACCCCCCATCACCAAACCATCATCTCCCAGACCATACAGAACCTCATCACCTCAGGAGATCTCCCACCCACAGCTTCCAACCTCATAGTCCGGGAACCCCGCACTGCCCGGTTCTACCTCCTTCCCAAGATCCACAAGCCTGACCACCCTGGCCGACCCATTGTCTCAGCATGCTCCTGCCCCACTGAACTCATCTCTACCTACCTCGACACTGTCCTATCCCCCCTAGTCCAGGAACTCCCCACATATGTTCGAGACACCACCCACGCCCTCCACCTCCTCCAAGACTTCCGTTTCCCCGGCCCCCAACGCCTCATCTTCACCATGGATATCCAATCCCTCTACACCTCCATCCGCCATGACCAGGGCCTCCAAGCCCTCCGTTTTTTCCTCTCCAGACGTTCCCAACAGTACCCCTCCACCGACACTCTCATTCGTTTGGCCGAACTGGTCCTCACCCTTAACAATTTCTCCTTTGGATCCTCCCACTTCCTCCAGACCAAAGGGGTAGCCATGGGCACACGTATGGGCCCCAGCTATGCCTGTCTCTTTGTTGACTACGTAGAGCAGTTGATCTTCCGTAATTACACCGGCACCACTCCCCACCTCTTCCTCCGCTACATTGATGACTGCATTGGCGCCACCTCGTGCTCCCGCGAGGAGGTTGAGCAATTCATCAACTTCACCAACACATTCCACCCTGACCTTAAATTTACCTGGACCATCTCTGACACCTCCTTCCCCTTCCTGGACCTCTCCATCTCCATCAGTGACGACCGACTTGACACTGACATCTTCTACAAACCCACCGACTCCCACAGCTACCTGGATTACACCTCTTCCCACCCTACCTCTTGCAAAAATGCCATCCCGTATTCCCAATTCCTCCGCCTCCGCCGTATCTGTTCCCAGGAGGAGCGGTTCCACCATAGAACACACCAGATGGCCTCCTTCTTTAGAGACCGCAATTTCCCTTCCCACGTGGTTAAAGATGCCCTCCAACGGATCTCATCCACATCCCGCACCTCCGCCCTCAGACCCAACCCCTCCAACCGCAACAAGGACAGAATGCCCCTGGTGCTCACCTTCCACCCTACCAACCTTCGCATAAACCAAATCATCCGCCGACATTTCCGCCACCTCCAAACAGACCCCACCACCAGGGATATATTTCCCTCCCCACCCCTCTCCGCCTTCCGCAAAGACCGTTCCCTCCGTGACTACCTGGTCAGGTCCACGCCCCCCTACGACCCACCCTCCCATCCTGGCACTTTCCCCTGCCACCGCAGGAACTGTAAAACCTGCGCCCACACCTCCTCCCTCACCTCTATCCAAGGCCCCAAAGGAGCTTTCCACATCCATCAAAGTTTTACCTGCACATCCACTAATATCATCTATTGTATCCGTTGCTCCCGATGCGGTCTCCTCTACATTGGGGAGACTGGGCGCCTCCTAGCAGAGCACTTTAGGGAACATCTCCGAGACACCCGCACCAATCAACCAAATCGCCCAGTGGCTCAACATTTCAACTCCCCCTCCCACTCTGCCGAGGATATGGAGGTGCTGGGCCTCCTCCACCGCCGCTCCCTCACCACCAGACGCCTGGAGGAAGAACGCCTCATCTTCCGCCTCGGAACACTTCAACCCCAGGGCATCAATGTGGATTTCAACAGTTTCCTCATTTCCCCTTCCCCCACCTCATCCTAGCTTCTAACCTCCAGCAACTCGATCCCCTGACCTGTCCGGACTTGTCCGACCTGCCCAGCTCCTTTTCCACCTATCCACTCCACCCTCTCCTCCCTGACCTATCACCTTCATCTCCTTCCCCACTGACCTATTGTACTCTATGCCACTCTCTCCCCACCCCCACCCTCCTCTAGCTTATCTCTCCACGCTTCAGGCTCTCTGCCTTTATTCCTGATGAAGGGCTTTTGCCCGAAACGTCGATTTTGCCTGTCTTCGGATGCTGCCTGAATTGCTGTGCTCTTCCAGCACCACTGATCCAGAATCTGGTTTCCAGCATCTGCAGTCATTGTTTTTACCACAGAGTGTGATGGTCCCAGGCTCAATCCCCACTCTCTTGTTTACTTTCATCTCTGCTGTATTGAGCCTTCCTATGTCAATATAGGAAGTTAACAGTTATCAATCCAGGCCTGTGCTGTCTTAGTGAGGATCAGTACAACAGAGGGGAAAGCAGGCCTCCCCCAAGGAGATGGTTTTGAATCCTGGGATCTTTCTGTTCTATATTTCCCCCTATCACGTTGACTTTTGTCATGGGATGGAGTCATTCAGCAAGGAAACATACCTTTCGGTCCAACTCTTCTGTGCCAGGGCCTTGAATGCTTGTAATTCCCAGAAAAGTTCTTACTTCTGTAACCTGAACCCCGCCCACAATCCCACTATTAATTTGATCCCTACTCCTATACTGATGATTCTTGTTTGTAAATTGCTCCAGTCTTGATAACATGCCGAATCTCAATAATCTCATCCTGCACTCAATACAATAATCACTATTTCTGTAGTTTTTTGCAATAACTACAGTCCACCCTGTCACTGTAAAATCCTTTTCAGACCCTTTTCCAGCCGCAACAACACTCCACATCTCTGTTTGCTCCTCCGAGCACCTCTAACACTCTCACTTTGTGTGGCCAGTACTGTGTGTGAATAACCCTTGGCATGTGGATGGACAATATGGTATGTGAATAATCCTGTGGCCAGAGGCTGGTCAATACTGTGTGAGAATAATCCTGTGGTCTGCGGTTGGTCAATTCTGTGTGTAAATAATCCTGTGGCCTGAGGATAGTCAATCTGTGTGAGAATAATCCTGTGGCCTGAGGATGATCAATTCTGTGTGTGAATAATCCTTTGGCCACATGCTGGTCAATAAAGTGAATAACCCTTGGCATGTGGATGGACAATATGGTATGTGAATAATCCTGTGGCCAGAGGCTGGTCCATACTGTGTGAGAATAATCTTGTGGCTTGACATATGTCAATACAATGTGTGAATAATCCTGTGGCCTGAGGATGATCAATACAGTGTGTGAATAATCCTGTGGCCACATGCTGGTCAATAAAGTGTGTGCATAATCGTGTGGGCTCAGAATGTTGAATATTGTGTGTGAATACCCCTGTGGCTTGAGATTGGTCAACTCAGTTTGTGAATGATCCTTTGGCCTGTGAATGGTCAATATTGTGTGTGAATAACCCTTGGCCTGAGGATGGTCAATACTGGGTGCGAATATTTCTGTAACCTGTAAATGGTCATGACAGTGTGTTCATTAATCCTGTGTCCGTATGCTGGTCAATACTGTGTGTGAATAATCCTGCAGCCTGAGAATGGTCAATACTGTGTGGGAATAATCCTGTGGCCTGAGAATGGTCAATACAGTGTGTGAATACTCCTGTGATCTCAGGATGTTCAATACTGTGTGTGAACAATCCTGTTTCTTGAAGATAGTTAATATTGTGTGGAAGTAATTCTGTGACCATGTAAATGGTTAAGACAGTGTGTTCATTAATCCTGTGGCCCTGTTCCAATCAATACTGTGTGTGAATAATGCTGTGGGCTGGGAATATTGAATATTGTGTGTGAATACTGGTGTGTCCTTGAGGATGGTCAGTATTGTGTGTGAATAATCCTGTGGTCTGAGAATGTTCAATACTGTGTGTGAATTATCCTGTGGCCTGAGGATTGTGAATACAGTGTCTGAGTAATCCTGTGGCCTGAGGATTGTGAATACAGTGTCTGAGTAATCCTGTGGCCTGTGAATTGTGAATACTGTGTGTGAGTAATCCTGCGGTCTGTCTCCTGTCAATACTATGTGTAAATAATCCAGTGGCCTGAGGATGTTCAATACCTTGTGTGAATAATCCTGTGACCTGTAAATGGTCAAGACAGTGTGTTCATTAATCCTGTGGCCGGAGGCTGGTCAATACTATGTGTGAATAATGATGTGGTCTGAGAATTGTCAATACTATGTGGGAATAATCCTGTGACTTGCAAATGTTGAAGACAGAGTGTTCATTAATCCTGTGGCCATGTGCTAGTCAATGCTGTGTGTGAATAATCCTGTGCCCTGTGAATGGTCAATACTGTGTGGGCATAATCTGTGGCTTGTGCA
Source organism: Chiloscyllium plagiosum (assembly GCF_037043375.1). Taxonomy (NCBI): domain Eukaryota; kingdom Metazoa; phylum Chordata; class Chondrichthyes; order Orectolobiformes; family Hemiscylliidae; genus Chiloscyllium; species Chiloscyllium plagiosum. Next base: position 74,321,483 of record NW_028270153.1, on the reverse strand, counting down.
TGGACAAAATGTTGTGAATAATCTTGTGGCCGGAGGCTGGTTAATACAGTGTGTGAATAATCTTGTCGTCTGATGATGGTCAATACTGAATAATCCTGTGCCCTGATGATGTTCAATATTGTGTGTGAATAAACCTGTGGCCTGTGACGTTCAATGCTGTGTGTGAATTATCCTTGGACAGTGAATGGTCAATACCACGTGTGAATAATCCTCTGACCTGTGAATGGTCAATACTGTGTGTGAATAACTCTTGGCCTGAGGATGGTCAGTATTGTGTGTGAGCAATCCTGTGGCCTGAGAATGGTCAAAACTATGTGCGATTAATTCTGTTGACTTGGGTTATTCAATGCTCTGTGTGAATAATCCTGTGGTCTGTTAACAGTCTATGCTGTGTGTGAATAATGCTGTGGACTGTGAATGGTGAATACTGTGTGCGAATAATCCTGCGGCACGAGGCTGGTCAATATTATTTGTGAACAATCCTGTGGCCTGAGGATGTCCAGCACTCTGTGGAAATTATCCCATGGCCTGAGGATGGTCACTTCTGTATGGGAATTATCCTTTGGTCTGAGGAAGGTCAAAACTGTGTGTGAATAATCCTGTGCGCAGTGAATGCTGAATACTGTGTGTGAATAACCCTTGGATGGTCATTACTGTGTGTGAACAATCCTGTGATCTGAGGGTAGTGAGTACTGTCTGTGAATAATCCTGCAGCCTGAGGGTGATCAATACACTGTGTGAACAATCCTGTGATCTGAGGGTAGTGAGTACTGTCTGTGAATAATCCTGCAGCCTGAGGGTGATCAATACACTGTGTGAACAATCCTGTGGCCTGAGAATGGTCAAAACTGTGTATGAATGAAACTGAGACCTGTAAATAGTCAAGACAGTGTGTTCATTAATCCTGTGGCCTAATGGTGGTCAATACTGTGTTTGAATATTCCTGTGACCTGAGAATGTTTAATTTTTTTTTGAGTATCCCTGTGTACTGAGGATGATCAATAATGTGTGTAAATAATCCTGGGAACTATGAGTGCTCAATACTGTGTGGGAATAATCTTGTGGCCTGAGAATGGTCAATGCTGTGTGTGAGTAATCCTGTGGCCTGATGATGGTCAATACTTTATGTGAATAATTATGTTGCATGAGGATGGTCAGTACAGTGTGTGAGTAATCCTGTGGCCTGATGATGGTCAATACCTTGTGAAAATAATCCTGTGCCTTGAGGATCGTCAAAGTGTGTGTGAAAAATCCTGTGGTTTGAGTTAAGTCAATACTGTATACGGATAATCCTGTGTCCTGATAATCGTCAATACCATGTGTGAATAATCCTGGTACCTGAGGATGATCAATAATGTGTGTCACTAATCCTGTGGCCTGTGAATCGTCAATACTGTGTGTGAATAATCCTCCGGCCTGTGAAGAGTCAGTGTGAATAATCCTGTGTCATGAGGATGGAGAATACTTGTGTGAATAATCCTGTGGACTGTGGATTGTCAATACTGTGTTTAAATAATCCTGGGAACTATGACTGCTCAATATTGTTTATGAATACTCCTGTGGCGTGAGGTTTATGAATACTCCTGTGGCCTGAGGTTGGTCAATACTTTGAATAATCTTGTGGCTGGAGGCTGGTCAATAATGTGTGAAAATAATCCTGTGGCCTGCGGAATGTCAATACTGTGTGTGAATAATCCTGTGGTAGTAGGGTGGTCTATACTATATGTGAATAATTCTTTGCGTGGGGATGGTCAATATTGCGTGTGAATAATCCTGTTGCCTGAGGATGTTCAGTAATGTGTGCCACTAATCCGGTGGCTGGAGGATGTTCAATACAGTGTGTAAATAATCCTTTGGACAGTGAATGGTCATTTACATGTGTGATTAATCCTGTTGCCTGAGGTTGTTCAATACTGTGTGTGTGAATAATGCTGTGGCCTGAGGATGGTCAATACAGCGTGTGAATAATCCTGTTGCCTGAGGATGGTCAATACTGTGTGAGAATAATCCTTTGGACAGTGATTGGTCAATACCATGTGTGATTAATCCTGTAGCCCGATGATTGTCAATACCACGTGAAAATAATCTTGTGGCTTGAGGATGGTCAATAAATACCGTGTGTGAATAATTGTGTTGCGTCAGGATGGTCAGTACTGTGTGAGAATAATCCTGTTGCCTGAGGATGGTCAATAATGTGTGTCACTAAACCTGTAGAATACTGAGTGCGAATAATGCTGCGGTCTGAGGATGGAGAATACTTGTGTGAATAATCCTGTGGACTGTGGATTGTCAATACCGTGTTTAAATAATCCTGTTGCCTGAGGATGGTCAATACTGCGTGTGAATAATCATGTTGCCTGAGTTGATGAATGCTCTGTGAACTACTCCTGTGGCCTGAGGTTGGTCAATACTGTGAGTGAATAATCTTGTGGCTGGAGGCTGGTCAATAATGTGTGCCACTAATCCGGTGACTTGAGATGGTCAATACTGTGTGTGAATAATCCTTTGGACAGTGAATGGTCAGTTCCACGTGTGAATAATCCTGTGGCTTGAGGATGATCAAATCTATGTGTGATTAATCCTGTTGCCTGAGGTTGTTCAATCCTGTGTGAGAATAATCTTGTTACCTGTGAATGGTCAATACTATGAGTGAATAATCCTGTGGTCTACGGATGGTCAATACTGTGTGAGAGTAATTCTGTGGACTGAGGATGGTCAACATGATGTGTAATTATTCCTTTGTACTGTGAATGGTCAACACAATGTGTGAATAATTCTGAGACCTGGGGATGTAGAATACTGTGTGTGAATAACCCTTGGCCTGTGGATGGTCAATACTGTGTGTAAATAATCCTGGGAACTATGAATGCTCGATACTGTTTATGAATACACCTGTGACCTAAGGTTTGTCAATAATGTGTGTGAATAATCTTGTGGGCTGATGGTGGTCAATAACATGTGAAAGTAATCCTCTGGCTTGAGAATGGTGAATACCATGTGTGAATAACCCTTGGCCTGTGGATGGTCAATAATGTGTGTGAATAATACTGTGGCCTGAGCATGGTCAATAATGTGTGTGAATAATCCTGTGGCCTGAGGATGGTCAATACAGTGTGTGAATAATCCTGAGGCCTGAGGATGTTCAATACTGTGTGCGAATTATCCTTGGACAGTGAATGGTCAATACCATTTGTGAATAATCCTCTGACCCGTGAATGGTCAATATTCAGGATGGTCATTTCTGTTTGTTAATAATACTATGTCCTGAGGATGGTCAACACTGTGTGTGAAAAATCCTGTGCACTGTGACTGCTCAATACTCTGTGTAAATAAACCTGTGGCCTGAGAGTAGTCAATAAAGTGTGGGAATAATCCAGTGGCCTAAGGATAGTCAATACTGTGTGTGAATAAGGCTGTGGTCTGTGAATGGTCAATACTGTGTGTTAATAATCTGTGCCCTGTGGATGGTCAATACTGTTGTGAATAATCTTGTGGCCGGAGGCTGGTTAATACAGTGTGTGAATAATCTTGTGGTCTGATGATGGTCAATACCGTGAATAATCCTGTGCCCTGAGGATATTCAATATTGTGTGTGAATAAACCTGTGGCCTGTGACAGTCAATGCTGTGTGTGAATTATCCTTAGACAGTGAATGGTCAATACCATGTGTGAATAATCCTCTGGCCTGTGAATCGTCAATACTGTGTGTGAATAACCCTTGGCCTGAGGGTGGTCAAAACTGTGTGCGAATAATCCTGTGGCCTGTGAACCGTCAATTCTGTTTGTTAATAATAGTGTGGCCTGTGGATGGACTATACAAAGTGTTGAATAATCCTGTGCACTGTGAATGCTCAATACTGTGTGTGAATAATCCTGTGGTCGAAGGATAGTGAGTACTGTTTGTGAATAATCCTGTGTCCTGTAAGTGGTCAAAACAGTGTGTTCATTAATCCTGTGGCCGGAGTGATCAATACTATGTGTGATTAATCCTGTGTCCTAAGAATGTTGAATATTGTTTCTGAACATTCCTGTGGCCGGAGGTTGGACAATACTGTGTGTGACTAATCCTCTGGCATGTGAATCATTAGTACTGTGTGTGAATAACCCTTGGCCTGAGGATGATCAAAACTGTGTGTGGGTAATCCTGTAGCCTATGGATGATCAATACGATGTGTGATTAATCCTGTTGCCTGAGGTTGTTCAATCCTGCGTGAGAATAATCCTGTTATCTGTGAATGGTCAATGCTTGTGTGAATAATCCTGTGGGCTGTGAATGGTCAATACTGTGAGTGAATAATCCTGTGGTCTTCGGATGGTCAGTACTGTATGTGAGTAATCCTGTGGACTGAGGATGGTCAACATGATGTGCAATTAATCCTTTGGACTGTCAATGGTCAATACTGTGTGTGAATAATTCTGTGGCCTGAGGATAGTCAATACTGTGTGTGAATAATCGTCCGGACTGATGATGGTCAATGATCTGTGTGAAAAACTCTGTAGCCTGTGAATCGTCAATACTGTGTGTGAATAAACCTTTGCCTAGGGATGGTCAATACTGTGTGTGAATAATCCTGTAGCCTGAGGATAGTCAATACTGTGTGTGAATAATCGTCCGGACTGATGATGGTCAATACTGTGTGTGAATAATCCTGTAGCCTGTGAATCGTCAACATTGTGTGTGAATAAACCTTTGCCTAAGGATGGTAAATACTGAGTGTGAATAATTCTGTGTACTGTGACCGCTCAATACTCTGCGTGAATAAACATGTGGCCTGAGTGTAGTCGATACTGTGTGGGAATAATCCCGTGGCCTGAGGATAGTCAATTCTGTGCGGGAATAAGGCTGTGGCCAATGAATGGTCACTACTGTGTGTTAATAATCTGTGGCCTGTGCATAGTCAATACTGTTTGTTAATAAAACTGCATCCTGTGAATGGTCAATACTGTTTGAATAATCCTGTGTCCTGAGGGTAGTCAATACTGTGTGTGGGTAATCCTGTGACCTGTAAATGTTGAAGACAGTGTGTTCAAAAATCCTGTGGCCATAGGCTGGTCAATACAGTGTGTGAGAAATCCTGTGACCCGAGGATGGTCAATATTGTGTGTGGATAATCCTGTTGCTTGAGGATGTTCAATAATGTGTGTGACTAATCCGGTGGCCTGATGATGGTCAATGCTGTGTGGTAATAAGACTGTGCCCTGAAAATAGTCAATACTGTGTGGGAATAATCCTGTGCCTTGAGGATATTCAATACTGTGTGTGGATATTCCTGTGGCCTGAGGGTGGTCAATGCAGTGTGTGAATAATCCTGTTGCCTGAGGTTGTTCAATACTGTGTGTTAATAATCCTGCAGCCTGAGAATGGTCAATACTGTGTGTTGATAAACTTGTGGCCTGTGAATCGTCAATACTGTGTGTGAGTAATAATGTGGCCTGTGGATGGTCAATGCTGTGTGTTAATAATCTGTGGTCTCTGCATGGTCATTTCTGTTTGTTAATTATACTGTGGCCTGTGCATGGTCAATACAGAGTATGAATAATCCTGTGCGCTGTGCATGCTCAAAACTGTGTGAATAATCCTGTGACCTGAGGGTTGTCAATACTATCTGTGAATAATCCTGTGTCCTGAGGACGGTCAGTACAGTGTGTGAATTATCCTCTGGCCTGTAATTCGTAAATGCTTTATGTAAGTGCTCCTGGGGGCTGAGGATGGTCAATACTGTGTGTGAATAAAAGTAACTGAAATTAAACAAATTGTCTCACCTACATTTAATTTAAAAGTCTAGGACACTAATCGGCAAGTGTTTAAATATGCTGGGATCTTTTGTGCCCCAAATTGGTTCAAATCTGTCCAAATTCCTGATCTGTCTGAAAGTGTCCAAATTTCAGACCCGAACCCCAAACTTGTTACAACATAGAGGTGAACCCCTCTGTCAATTAAACCAAACATCTAGAAAAGTTTGCCTCACTTCATAATCTGTTAACTTATTAGTGACGGAGAACCCTCAAATTCCACTTTAAAGAAAATAACATCAATTTATATTTTAACGCTAAAAGTGAACATTAAACGATGGCATTGGAGAGAGTGCAAGCCAGCTGCCTACCGTAAAGATAAACTTGAATAATATAGTTACCTCGTGAATCAGGGGAGCAAAGGCTGAACAGGAGTGGATACGGGGACTGCTGGGTAAGTATGGGCTCAGTGGTTAGCACTGCTGCCTCACAGCACCAGGGCCCTGGGTTCGATTCCCGCCTGTCTGTGTGGAGTTTGCATATTTTCCCTGTGTCTGCGTGAGTTTCCTCCGTGTGCTCCGGTTTCCTCCCACAATCCAAAGATATGCAGGTTAGGTGAATTGGCCATGCTAAATTGCCACGGTGTGAGGTGCGTTAGTCAGGGGTAAATATAGGGTAGGGGAATGGGTTTGGGTGGGTTACTCTTCGGAGGGACGGTGTGGACTTGTTGAGCCGAAGGGCCCATTTCCACACTGTCGAGAATCTAATCTAAAGGGGCGGCACAGTGGCTCACTGCTGACTCACAGCACCAGGGTCCCAGGTTCAATTCCAGCCTTGGTCTGTGTGGAGTTTGCACATTCTTCCAGTGTCTGCATGGGTTTCCTCCGTGTGCTCCAGTTTCCTCCTACAGTCCAAAGATGTTCAGGTCAGGTGAATTGGCCATGATAAATTGCCCATAGTGTTAGGTGCATTAGTTACAGGGAAATGGGATTGGGTGGGTTACTCTTCAGAGGGTTGGTGTGGACTTGTTGGGCCTAAGGGCCTGTAGGGAATCTAATCTAAAAAAAAGTGAACTGATATATTCAGGCAGTGGCTAAACCTGAAACACTACATGTGTAGAGTCTCCCACCTGTCTTCCTCCTCTAACCAAAAATAAAATCTGTATGCAGTGTTGGGGAGGTAAGTTTTTTTTTGTCTCTTTTGGCAATTTATAGCAGAGGGAATGGAAGCCACAGTAGTTGCATGCTTCTCTTGCAGGATGTGGAAGGTAAGGGTCATCACTAGTGTCCCTGCTGACTTCACCTGTGAGAAGTGCATCCAACTCCAGCTCCCCACAGACCGCATTCAGGGACTGGAGATGGACCTGTATTCGGGAGGCTGAGGGGGTGATAGAGAGGGGTTATAGGGAGGTAGTCACACCTAAGCTACAGGATAAAGGTAGCTGGGTTCCTGTCAGGAGAGGGAAAGGGAATAGGCAAATAGTGCATGTATCTCCAGTTGCCGGTCCCCTCAATAATAAATATATGGCGTTGGATCCATTGGGCGGGGGTTGGACCTACCAGGGGAAAGCCACAGAGTCTCTGGCACTGAGCCTGGTTTTGTGGCTCAAAAGGCAAGGGGGGAGAATAGGAGAGTGATAGTGATAGGAGATTCAATGGTTAGAGGAACAAACTGGAGATTCTGTGATTACAAATGAGACTCCTAGGTTACCACCCAGGTGCCAGGGCCAGGGATATCTTGGATCAAGTCTACAGGATTCTTAAGGGAGAGGAGGAATACTCCGAAGTTGTGGTATACATCAGTACCAATGATATAGCTAGGAAAAGAAATGAGGACCTTAAAAATGATTATGGGGAGTTAGGTTGGAAGCTAAAAAGCAGGACGAGCAGCGGAGTAATCTCAGGATTGCTACCCGTGCCACATGATAGTGAAGCGAGGAACAGAGAGCGAGTGCAGCTGAACAAATGGCTGCAGAGCTGGTGTAGGGGAGAGACCTTCAGATATGTGGATCATTGGGTTGCCTTCTGGGGAAGGTGGGAGCTGTACAAGGAGGATGGGTTGCACCTGAACTGGAGGGGGACCAATATCCTGGGCCAGAGGTTTACTAGAGGAGGGTTTAAACTAGTTTTACTAAAGGGTGTACACCGGAGCTATGGATCAGACAGAGGGATAGCTGGTGAGCAGGCAGATACAGTATGCAGAGAGTCTGCGAGGAAGGATAGACAGTTAATAGGGCAAAGTTGCAGCCATTTTAATGGTTTGCAGTGTGTCTATTTTAATACAAAAAATGTGAGGAATAAGGGTGATGAACTTTGAGCATGGATCAGTACTTGGAACTATTGGTGTTGTGGCCATTATGGAGACTTAGATATGACTGGGGTTGTTAGATGTTCTGTGCTCAAAAGGAATAGGGAGGGAGATAAAAGAGGTGGGCAAGTGGCATTGCTAATCAGGGATAGCATAACAGCTGCAGAAAGGGAGGTCATCAAGGAAGGTCTGTCTATTAAGTCATTATTGGGGGAAGTCAGAAACAGGACAGGAACAGTCACTTTATTGGGAGTTTTCTATAGACCCCCCCAATAGCAACAGAGACACGGAGGAACAGATTGGGAGGCAGATTTGGGAAGGTGCAGAAGTAACAGTATTATTTCAGGGAACTTCAACTTGCCTAATGTTGATTGGAACCTTCTTAGTGCAAACTTAGAGCAGACTTTGTCAGGTGTGTCCAGGAACGACTCCTGACTCAATGTGTAAATAAGCTGACTAGAGGGGAGGCCATATTGGATTTGATGCTTGGCAACTAACCAGGTTAGGTATCAGACCTCTCGGTATGAGAGCATTTTGGTGATAGAGATCACAATTCCCTGACCTTTACTACAGTCATGGAGAGGGATAGGAGCAGGCGGTATGGGAAAGTATTTAATTAGTGAAGGAGGAATTACAATGCTATCAGGCAGGAACTGTGGAGCATAAATTGGGAACAGACATTCTCAGGGAAATGCACAACAGAAATTTGGAAGTTGTTTAGGGAGTACTTGTGAATGCTGGATAAGTTGTCCCACTGAGGCAGGGAAGGAATGTTAGAGCAAAGGAACGTTGGATGATGATGGAACATTTAGTCAAGAGGAAGAAGGAAGCTTACTTAAGGCTGAAGAACTAAGGATCAAATAGAGCTCTCGAGAGTTACAAAGTAGCCAGGAATGAACTGAAGAATGGACTTAGATTAGCTAGAAGGGGTCATGAAAAAACCTTGGCGGGTAGGATTAAGGAAAACCCCAAAGTGTTCCTTTCTCGTGGCCTTTCTGAAAATTCTGATGAGGTCATTGGCTGTCTCAGCACTTGCCTACGAAAGATGTTTGGCAGAGTTTGGACAAGCTAGGATGATTTTCTTTATAGCCGGGGAACTAAGGCAGGATCTTACAGAAGTGTAGAAAATCATGAGAGGCATGGATAGGATGAATGCCCTCAGTCTTTTTCTCAGGGTTAGGGAATCAAGGACTAGACAGCAGAACGGCTGGAAAGGACAGAATAGAAGGGAGCCTGAGAGGTAACGTTTTTACATAGAGCATAGTACGAATATGGGCTGAGCCACCAGTGAAAGTGGTTGAGGTGGGTACATTAACAGCATTTAAAAGGTACTTGAGTAAATACATGGATAGGAAAGGTTTAAAAGTATATGGGCCAAGTGCAGGGGTTAGCATGGATGGACATTTTGGTTGGCACAGACCAGTTTAGGCCAAAGGGTCTGTCTCTGGGCTGCAGGACTCAATGACTCTAAATGAAATCATAGAATCCCTACAGTGAGAAAACGGGCCCTTCAGCTCAACAAGTCCACACTGACTGACCCTCCCAGACCCATTCCCCTAGCCTATATTTACTCATGACTAATACACATCCATGAACACTATCAGCAATTTAGCATGGCCAATTCACGTGACCTGCACATCTTTGGATTGTGGGAGGAAACTGAAGCATCCGGAGGAAACCCACACAGACATGGGGAGAATGTGCAAACTCCACACAGATAGTTGCCCAGGGCTAGAATCGAACCTGGGTCCCTGGTGCTGTGAGCCATCGTGCTACCCCAAATGTACATCTTTCAAACTGCCTTGTCACCAAATTAATTGTTGTACTCTTGTTCGGTGCTTCATGATATGTCGATGTCCCCTGTGTTCTTCCTGTAACCTTTCCTTTCACATCAAAGTTGCTACAACCACTCAATGGTCATACATCAGTAAATCTTCCATTACTTCAGTTGTTGTTTCTGCTTGTGGCAACTTTGCCGAATTTAATCTACTGGACTACATTTCAGCCACCAGGTAGTTAGGGTTGCTGGACACACTCATAGAATGAAAGGGGACCACTAATTTAAAGCTGAGATGTGACTGAATTTCTTCCTCCAGAGGTTAGTGAATATCTGTAATTCTCTCCTGCAGAGAGTTATGTGGGCTAGATCACTGCAAGTATTCAAAGAGGCAACCGGTTAGACTTTTCAAATATCAGGCTAAAGTGAGTCGACACTAACAGGAGTTGAGATCTGAGGCAGATCAATTGAGGACTTTGGGGAATCGAGGACTAGCTGATATCAGTTTAAGGTTTGAGGGGAAAGAGTAAAAGGGAACCTGAGCTGCAACCTTTTTGCACAGGAAATGATACGCATGTGGAATGAGGTGCTAGCGGAAGTGATTGAGTCAGGTACATTAACACAATACACAGATAGGAAAGGTTTAGAAGGATACAGGCCAAATGGTTAGCGTGGTTGGGCATTTTGATCAGCAAGGGCCAGTTTGGCCGAAGGGCCTGTCTCCATGCTGTAGGACACTATGACTCTATGAACAGTAATCCTGTTGAATGGTGAGGCAGGAATGAGGGGCTGAATTGCCTACTGTTCCTATTTCTTGAATTCTTTTCACAATCTTTTACAGATTTTTGAGTTGCAGGAGTTTGTTTAAGTTTTCACTCAATTGCCGGTCAAGTGTTGCCTATTGCCACAGAATAAGACTTCATTTCATCGATAAGAATAGGGTGCTCTCTTTATGTTCAGTTGATTGGTTACCATTAAATATGTATCCATCATGAATAGCACCTTGTATGGAACATAGATTATATTTTGATGAAATTTGCAGTAGATTATTGTAGTTTTGATCTGGGAGACTGTTATGAAGGTTTTCCTTGTAAAAGGTGAGCAAGTCATTCTTGAACAGTGATCGAAATACATCAGCTCCACAAAGACTGAAGTCAAGTACATAGCAGAGTCCTGTGTGTTAATGGAGAAGACATTTATACTTCTGAATATACTACAGACAGGGTAAATGAAACAAAGCCGTTAGTTTTGTTTCGACTTCAGAAGAAAATAAGAATTCAAAAAGAAGGGAACAACACGTGAGAGGCAGGTTTTTTACACATCGAGTGATTAGTGCCTGGAGTACTCTTCCAGAGGTGGTGGCGGAGCCAAACACGATAGCAACGTTTAAAAGTCATCTTGACAGACATGTGAATAGGCAGGGAGTAGAGGGAAATGCACCATATAGGAATTTTGGTTTAGAATGGCATCATGTGTAACAGCAGTCTTGGAGGGCCGAAGGGGCTGTTCCTGAGGTATATTGTTCTTTGTTCTTTGCTGCTTTCATTTGTCTAAACCTATAATCAGCTGAAGAAACCCTCTTGATTTCATTGTGAAGTATCGTATCTATGCTTCCAAGTGACCTAGAGAGGGGTGGCACAGTGGTTAGCGCTGTTGCTTCACAGCACCAGGGATCCGGGTTCAAAGAACAAAGAAAATTACAGCACAGGAACAGGCCTTCGGCCCTCTGAGCCTTCGCTGATCCAGATCCTCTATCACAACTTGCCACCTATTTTCTAAGGGTTTATATCCCTCTGCTCCCAGCCCATTCATGTATCTGTCTAGATACATCTTGAATGACACTATCATTCCTGCCTCTACGACCTCCACTGACAATGCATTCCAGGCAACCACCACCCTCTGCATAAAGACCTTTCTACACATATCTCCCCAAACTTTTCCTCTCTCACTTTGAACTCGTGACTCCTGGTAATTGAGTCCCCCACTCTGGGAAAAAGCTTTTTGTTATCCACCCTGTCTCTGCTTCTCATGATTTTTTAGGCCTCAATCAGGTCCCCCCCCCCACGTCCATCTTTCCAATGAAAATAATCCTAATCTACTCAATTCTCCTCATAGTTAGCACCCTCCGTACCAGGCAACATCCTGGTGAACCTCGCCTGCACCTTCTTCAAAGCATCCACATCCTTTTGGTAATGTGGCGACAAGAACTGTCCGCAGTATTCCAAATGCAGCGAACCAAAGTCCTATATAACTGTAACATAACCTGCCAACCCTTGTACTCAATACCCCGTCCAATGAAGGAAAGCATGCCGTATGCCTTCTTGACCACTCTACTGACCTGCGTTTGCCACCTTTAGGGAACAATGGACCTGAACACCCAGATCTCTCTATGTCAATTTTCTCCAGGATTTTTCCAATTATTGTATAGTTCGCTGTTGAATCGGATCTTCCCAAATGCATCATCTCACATTTGCTCGGATTGAACTCCATCTGCCATTTCTTTGTCCAACTCTCCAATCTATCTAAATTCTGCTGTATTCTCTGATAATCCCTTTCATTAACTGCTACCCCACCAATCTTGATGTCATCTGCAAACCTTCTAATCAGGCAACCAATACCTTCCTCTAAATCATTTATATATATTACAAACAACAGTGGTCCCAGCACGGATCCCTGTGGAACACCACTGGTCACTGGTTTCCATTTTGAGAAATTCCCTTCCACTACAACTCTCTGTCTCCTGTTGCCCAGTCAGTTCTCTATCCATTTAGTGAGTACACCCTGGACACCATGCAACTTCACCTTCTCCATCAACCTACCATGGGGAAACTTATCAAATGCCTTACTAAAGTCCTTACATATGACATCTACAGCCCTTTCCTTATTAATCAACTTTGTCACCTCCTCAAGGAATTCTATTAGGTTTATAATACAAGACCTTTCCCACACACAAAATGCTGCTCATTACTGATAAGCCCATTTTTTAATCAAGGGGACAACATTAGCAATTCTCCAGTCCTCCGGGACCTCACCGTGTTCAAGGATGCTGCAAAGATAACTGTTAATGCCCCAGTTATTTCCTGTCTCACTTCCCTCTGTAACCTGAGGTAGATCCCGTTCTGACCTGGGGTCGACCGTAATGCCTTTTCGAATACCCAACACTTCCTCCCTCCTTATGCTGACTTGACCTAGAGTACTCAAACATCTATCCCTAACCTCAACATCCGTCATGTCCCTCTCCTCAGTGAATACCGATGCAAAGTACTCGTTAAGAATGTTATCCATTTTCTGTGTCCACACATAACTCTTTTCCTTTGTCCTTTCTCCAGTTACTCTCTAGTTCATTATTTATGAATAAAAGGTTTTGGGATTTTCCTTAGCCCTTTTTGCTAAAGGTATCTCATGACCCCTTTTAGCCCTCTTAATTCCTTGTTTCAGATTGGTCCTACATTCCCGATATTCTTCCAAAGCTTTGTCTGTCTTCAGCAGCCTAGACCTTATGTACACATTCTTTTTCCTCTTATCTCATAGAGTCATAGAGTCATAGAGATGTACAGCATGGAAACAAACCTTTCCGTCCAACCCGTCCACGTCGACCAGATATCCCAACCCAATCTAGTCCCACCTGCCAGCACCTGGCCCATATCCCTCCAAACCCTTCCTATTCATATACCCAATCAAATGCCTCTTAAATGTTGCAATTGTACCAGCCTCCACCACTTCCTCTGGCAGCTCATTCCATACATGTACCACCCTCTGCATAAAAAAGTTGCCCCTTAGGTCTCTTTTATATCTTTCCCCTCTCACCCTAAATCTATGCCCTCTATTTCTGGACTCATTGACCCCAGGGAAAAGACTTTGTCTATTTATTCTATCCATGCCCCTCATAATTTTGTAAACCTCTATAAGGTCACCCCCTCAGCTTCCGACGCTCTAGGGAAAACACCCCAACCTGTTCAGCCTCTCCCTATAGCTCAGATCCTCCAACCCTGGCAACATCCTTGTAAATCTTTTCTGAACCCTTTCAAGTTTCACAACATCTTTCCGATAGGAAGGAGACCAGAATTGCATGCAATATTCCAACAGTGGCCTAACCAATGTCTTGTACAGCCGCAACATGATCTCACAACTCTTATACTCAATACTCTGACCAATAAAGGAAAGCATACCAAACACCTTCTTCACTATCCTATCTACCTGTGACTCCACTTTCAAGGAACTATGAACTGCACTCCAAGGTCTCTTTGTTCAGCAACACTCCCTAGGACCTTACCATTAAGTGCATAAGTCCTGCTAAGATTTGCTTTCCCAAAATGTAGCACCTCGCATTTATCTGAATTAAACTCCATCTGCCACATCTCAGCCCATTGGCCCATCTGGTCCAGATCCTGTTGTAATCTTAGGTAACCCTCTTCGCTGTCTACTACACCTCCAATTTTGGTGTCATCTACCTCTTATGCTTGCATCCAAATCATTTATGTAAATGACAAAAAGTAGAGGGCTCAGCACCGATTCTTGTGGCACTCCACTGGTCACAGGCCTCCAGTCTGAAAAACAACCCTCCACCACCACCCTCTGTCTTCTACCTTTGAGCCAGTTCTGTATCTAAATGGCTGGTTCTCCCTGTATTCCATGAGATCTAACCTTGCTAATCATGGGGAACCTTGTAGAACGCCTTACTGAACTCCATATAGATCACGTCCATCACTGTGCCCTCATCATTCCTCTTTGTTACTTCTTCAAAAAACTCAATCAAGTTTGTGAGACATGATTTCCCAAGCACAAAGCCATGTTGACTATCCCGAATCAGTCCTTGCCTTTCCAAATACATGTACATCCTGTTCCTCAGGTTTCCCTCCAACACCTTGCCCACCACTGAGGTCAGGCTCACCGGTTATAGTTCCCTGGCTTGTCTTTTCTGACCCTAGTCTGACCATTTCACCTGTCATCCGTGGTTTCCCTAACCTTGCCATTTCTATCACTTATTTTCACAGGAACATGTCTCTCCTGCACTCTAATCAATCTCTCTTAAAAAGCCTCCCACAAAATGGATAGCTGTTCCCAGTTTACGTTCCCCAGCTCCTGCTGAATTTTGGTATAGTTGGCCTTCCCCCAATTTTGCACTCTTCCTTTAGGACCACTTTCACCTTCGTCCATGGGTGTTCTAAAACTTCCAAAATTGTGATCATTATTCCCAAAATAATACCCTCCTGAAACTTCAACCACCTGGCCAGGCTCATTCCCCTAACATCAGGTCCAGTGTGGCCCCTTCCCAAGTTGGACTATTTACATCCTGCTCTAAAAAAACCTCCTGGATGCTCCTTATAAATTCTGCTCCACGCTCTAACACAAAGTGAATCCCAGTCAATGTTGGGAAAAGTAAAATCTCCCATCACCACCACCCTGTTGCTCCTCCATCTTTCCATGATCCTTTTACATATTTGTACCTATATGGGAGCCCTCATATTGTTACTGCACCCTTCCTGTCTCTGAGCCCTGCCCATATTGCCTCACTGCTCGAGTCTTCTATAGTATCCTCCTTCAGCCCAGCTGTGACATTCTCTCTGACCAGGAATGCAGCTCCTCCACCCTTTTTACCTCACTCTCTTTCCTGCCTGAAACATCAATATCCTGGGATGTTTAGTTGCCAATCATGCCCTTCCCTCAACCAAGTCTCAGTGATAGCAATAACATCATTCTCCCAGGTACTAATCTAAGCCCTAAGTGCATCTACCTACAGCCGGCAATGAAGAAAGCTAATGGCCTGCTGGCCTTCATAACAAGAGGAATTGAGAATAGGAGCAAAGAGGTCCTTCTGCAGCTATACAGGTGCCTGGTGAGACTGCACCTGGAGTATTATGAGCAGTTTTGGTCTCTAAATTTGAGGAAGGACATTTTGGGCTTTTGAGGGAGTCCAGCATAGGTTCACGAGGTCAATTCCCAGAATGGTGAGACTATCATATGTTGAAAGATTGGAGCGACTGGCGCTATGTACACTTGAGTTTAGAAGGCTGAGAGGGGATCTGATTGAGATATATAAGATTATTAAAGGATTGGACACTGGAGGCAGGAAACATGTTTCCGCTGATGGGTTAGTCCAGAAACAGAGGACACAGTTTAAAAAAAAGGGTAGGCCATTTAGAACAGAGTTGATGAGAAAATTCTTCACCCAGAGAGTGGTGGATATTTTTTTTTAGATTAGATTAGATTAGATTACTTACAGTGTGGAAACAGGCCCTTCGGCCCAACAAGGGGGCCTGTTTCCACACTGTAAGTAATCTAATCTAATCTAATCTAAAAAAAATATTGCCTGTAGTGTTAGGTAAGGGGCAAAATGTAGGGGTAGGGGTGGGTTTCGCTTCGGCGGGTCGGTGTGGACTTGTTGGGCCGAAGGGCCTGTTTCCACACTGTAATCTAATCTAATCTATAACATTGACTCAAGTCCACACCGCCCCGCCGAAGCGCAACCCACCCATACCCCTGCATTTACCCCTTACCTAACACTACGGGCAATTTAGCATGGCCAATTCACCTGACCTGCACATCTTTGGACTGTGGGAGGAAACCGGAGCACCCGGAGGAAACCCACGCAGACACTGGGAGAACGTGCAAACTCCACACAGTCATCTGAGGCGGGAATTGAACCCGGGTCTCCGGCGCTGTGAGGCAGCAGTGCTAACCACTGTGCCACCGTGCCGCCCGCAAATATGGAATGCTCTGCCCCAGAAGGCATTGGAGGCCAAGTTTCTGGATACTTTCAAGAAAGAGATGGATAAAGCTCTTAAAGATAGTGGAATCAAGGGTTATGGGGATAAGGCAGGAACAGGATTCTGGTTGTGGCTGATCAGTCATGATCATAATGAATGGTGGTGCTGGCTCAAAGGGCCAAATGGCCTACTCCTGCACCTATTGTCTTTTGACTACTACACTTCTTGCATTAAAACAGATGCACCTCAGACCACGAGTCCCTTTGCATTCATCATCTGCTCCCTGCCTCCTCTTCTCCTTAGTCACACTGACTTCATTATCTAGTTCATTACAGGCTTCCCTACTGTCCACTAACCTCCTAATCTTGTTCCCAACCCCCTTCCATATTAGGTTAAACCCTCCCAAAAGCCCCCCCCCCCCCCCGGGGACAATGGTTCCAGTCTGGCCCAGGTGAAGAGCGTCCAATTTGTAATACTCCCACCTCCCCCAGAAGCTGTCCAAAATCTGAACCCCTCCCTCCTGCACTATCTCTCAAGCCATGCATTCATCCTGTGTATTCTATCATTTCTGTTGTGACTAGCACATGGCACTGGTAGCAATCCTGAGATTACTACCTGTAAAGTCTTACTTTTTAACTTGGTTCCTAACTCCCTAAATTCTTTGTGTTGGACCTCATCCCACTTTTTAACCTATATCTTTGGTGCCTACATGCACCACAACCACTGGCTGTTCCCTCTCCCCCTTGATAATTTTTTTGCAGTCGATCAGAAACATCCCTGACCTGTGCACCTGGGAGGCAACGTACCATTTGGGAGTCTTGTTTTCGATCACAGAACCGCCTGTCTACTCCCATTACAATTGAATCCCCTCTGACGTTAGCTCTTCCACTTTTTCCTGCCCTTCTGTACAGCAGAGCCAGCCACAGTGCCATGAACTACTGTCTTCCCCTGGTGAGCCATCTCCCCCAACAGTATCCAAAATGGCATACCTGCTTTGGAGGGAGATGACTGCAGGGGACACCTGCAGTGCCTTCCTGCTCTTTCTCTGCATTTTGGTCACCTATTCCCTTTCTCCCTCAGCAATCCAAATCTACAGTGTGACCAATTCACTAAACATGCTATCCACGACCCCCTCAGCATCACGTATGCTCCAAAGTGAGTCCATCCGTAGCTCCAGAGACATCATGTGGTCTAACCTTCTCACCTTCGGGTGACTGTGTGGAGTTTGCACATTCTGCCCATGTCTGTGTGAGTTTCCTCTGGGCATTCTGGTATCTTTTCACAGTACAAAGATGCACAGGCCCCTTGCTGAGATATGTCTATCATTGGTAGTCACAGGTGAAGTGCTGGAAAACTATAAGTTGTCGAATGTGGTACCACTATTTAAGAAAGGTGGTAAGGAAAAGCCAGGGAACTATAGACTGGTGAGCCTGACATTGATGGTGGGCAAGTTGTTGGAGGGAATCCTGAGGGACAGGATTTACATGTCTTTGAAAAGGCAAGGACTGATTATGAATAGTCAACATGGCTTTGTGTATAGAAAATCATGTCTCATGAACTTGACTGAGTGTGTTGAAGATGTAACGGAGAGGATTGATGAGGGCAGAGTGGTGGACATGGTTCTTCATGGTAGACTGGTTGGCAAGTTTAGATCACATGGAATATAGGAAGATCTAGTCATTTGGATACAGAACTGGCTTGAAGTTAGAAAACAAAGGGTGGTGGGTTGCCTTTCAGACTGGAGGTCTGTGACAAGTAGTGTGCCATAAGGATTGGTGCTGGGTCCACTGCTTTTCATCATTTATATAAATTGGTTATGAATATAGGAGGTATAGTTACTAAGTTTGCAGATGACACCAAAATTGGACATATAGTGGACAGCGAAGAAGGTTACCTCAGAGTACAACGGGATCTTGATTAGATGGGCCAATGGGCTGAAGAGTGGCAGATGGAGTTAAATTTAGATAAATGCGAGATGCTGCATTTTGGAAAGACAAATCAGGACAGGACTATTACATTTTATGGTGTGGGCCTGAGGGTGTTGCTGAACAAAGAGACCTTGGATTGCAGGTTCGTTGTTCCTTAAAGTGGAGTCGCACATTGATAGGATAGTGAAGAAAGCATTTGGTATGCTTTCTCTTATTGGTCAGAGCATTGAATATAGGAGTTGGGAGGTCATATTGTGGCTGTACAGGACATTGGTTAGGCCACTTTTGGAGTGTTGTGTGTAATTCTGGTCTCCTTCCTATTGGAAGGATGTTGTGAAACTTGAAAGGGTTCAGAAAAGATTTACAAGGATGTTGCTAGGATTGGAGGATTTGAGCTATAGCGAGAGGCTGGAATAGGCTGGGGCTGTTTTCGCTGGAGTGTCCGAGGCTGAGGGGTGACCTTATACAGGTTTATAAAATCATGAGGGGCATGGATAGGATAAATAGACAAGGTCTTCTCCCTAGGGTAGGGGAGTCCAGAACTAGAGGGCATACGTTCAGAGTGAGAGAGGAAAAATTTAAAAGGGACCTAAGGGGTAACCTTTTCATGCAGAAAGCGGTGTGTTTACAGAATGAGCTGCCAGAGAAAGGTAGTGGAGTCTGGTACAATTACAGTATTTAAAAGGCATCTGGATGGGTATATGAATAGGAAGGGTCCAGGGACATGTGGGCCAACTGCTAGCAAATGAACTAGATTAGGTGTAATATCTGGTTGCTATGGACGAGTTGGACCGAAGGATTTGTTTCCGTGCTGTATATCTTTATGGGTCAATGTGCAGGTTAGGTGGATTGGTCATGTTAAATTGCACATTGCATCCAGGGATGTGAAGCCTACGTGGATTAGCAATGGGAAACACAGGTATATAGGGATTAGAGCTGAAAATGTGTTCCAGCAACACGTTTTCAGCTCTGATCTCCAGCATCTGCAGTCCTCACCTTCTCCTATATAGGGATTAGGTGTGGACTGGAGAGGTGAGTCTGGGTGGGATGCTGTTCAGAATGGTTGGACTCAATGGGTCAAAGGGCCTGCTTCCACACTGTAGAGATTCTAAGATTTTAAATGCATACATTTCTGCTCAATACTGGGGTATTGTGATCCCTCAGGATATACAATGCTTCACTAACATTCCATTCTCTGTAACTAAACTTTGTGATGATTTGTCCCAATGCCCTGAAGATCTGTGCCTCCTGGACTGGGGAGTTTTATATTAGTTAGCGTAATTGTCATCGACATTATTCCTGGCGAGTTTTGAAACACCTGCTCCTGTGTCAGATTTAGATTCTGTTTCAAAGCCCGTTCCTTCAAGCTCATGGTTTAGAACCTATTCTGACTCTTTCAGCATGAATGCTGCTTTCACCTTTTGTTTTGTATTTTGAACTCTTTCTTTGTTGTATTCCTCTGGAAGTCTTTGTTTTGCTAGATCTTTAGTTTGTTTTTGTGGGTGATAGCTTTGTTAACATTTTCAAAAATGCTTCTACTGGTCCTACATGTAGCTGAGCTCCCCCTGCTGGACGTCCATGCTTCTGTTTGGAGCTACAGCTTATACAACCTCCAATGGTGGTGAATGTTAATTCATGACCTTTTTTTTCCGAATCCTTACAGTGAGGAAAGAGGTCACTTGCTCCAATGGTTCCACACTGACCTTTCTAAGAGCACCCCACCCAGACCCATCCCCCTACATTATCCTTGTAACCTGCATTTTCCCATGGCAAACCCACCTAACCTATACATTCCTGGACACTATGCGTAATTTAGCATGGCCAATCTACCTAAACTGCACATATTTGGACTATGGAAGGAAACCGGAGCACCCAGAGGAAATCTGCACAGACATGGGGTGGGGCCACGAGGGGATGGCTTGGCCAGTGTTCGTATGCAAAATCGAAACCATTTAACTGTAAAATGTTCAATTCCTCAAGGCTATTGCAGTTGGAAATAGTTGCAATTGATCTGAGATCTGAATGAGGTAGATGATACCATTGTGTCCCCATTTTAAAACACATGATGCATGCACTTTATTTATGAAGGGCATGGATTAAGACAGTTGCAGCCCTCAATTTCAGAACTAAGCAAAACCACAATGAGTCAAATCAGAAATTCACTCAGTCATTTGACTGTTTGTTGAGGGAGTCACATTGAAAAAAAGAAGACTTACATTCATTTAGCACCTTTGCAACTACAGGGCACTCCAAGTGCTTTTGAAGTATAATGAAGTATAATCATTTCATTTATTACAAATGGGCAGGCATTTTGTGCAAAACTGAACAATTCTTGCAACAGCAATGACGTCTTGTCATGTTGTCAGGCTGTCAGGAGCATGACAACGCCAGGCGGGGGTGACTGGATCATGCCAGAAAGGTTTCTGATATTTCCTTATAGTGCAGACTGATTTTTATCATGAAAGAATTTCTGCCAACATATAAAATCAGAGTTGAAGAGTGTGGTGCTGGAAAAGCCCAGCCAATCAGGCAGCATCCTTTTTCCTACATATAAATCCTTCTACCTGCACCGACATTAAATCCTCCTTGGATGGAAGACTTTGACAACATCTCATCCTGCACACTGACTATGGTGTGGTTTGTAACTAAGTCCTTGCTTCAAATCTCTGTACCTGCAACATTCTACTTGATATCATCCATTGCAAAGTCTCCTATTGATTCTTCCAAAATGGGTAGAATATGGATTGAATCTAACACTACATTTGTTTGGGGACTGAAACAATGGAAGGGAACAAAGAAATGGGGCGTCCCAGTGCCTTACAGCGCCAGGGACCCGGGTTCAATTCGGGTGGCTGTCTGTGTGGAGTTTGCACATTCTTCCTGTGTCGGTGTGGGTTTCCTCCGGATGCTCCGGTTTCTTACCACAATCTGAAGATGTGCAGGTCAGGTGAATTGGTCATGCTAAATTGCTCAAAGTGTTCAGGTATGTGTAGATTAGGTGCATTAGTCAGGGTAAATGCAGAGCAGTAGGGGAATGAGTCTATGTGGGTTACTCTTCGGAGGGTTGGTGTAGACTTGTTGGGCCGAAGGGCCTGTTTCCACACTGAAGGGATTCTATGCTTGTCAGACGAATGAAGTACATATTTTGGTTGTGTCTTCACAAAAAATGGATATATGTAACATCCTGAAAATGATGGAGAACACAGGGTGTAGTGAGAGGGAATAACTGAGGGAAGTAATTATTCATAGGAATTGGTTTTGGAGAATAAATTCCCAAGGCCCAATAAATTATATCCCGGAATACATTAGAAAGTATAAACTCTAGTCTCGTTCCTATTGATTAGAGGGTAGCTATTGTAACTTTTCTACTTAAAAAAAGGAAATAAAGAGAAAAAAAGGAATTGCAGACTGTTAGCTGAACACCAGTAGTGGGAAAATGTTAGAGTCCATTGTAAAAGAGTTAATTTCAGAGAACTTGGGAAATAGTGAGGGGATTAGACAGAGTCAGCAAGGATTTCTCAAAGAAACTCATGCTTCACAATTTTATTATCGATTGTTTTGAGCATGTAACTAGTAGAGTTGATAAGTGGTGCCAAAGCATGTTGTTTACTTAGAATTTTAGAAGGCATTGGATAAGTTCCCATACAATGGATTAGTTTGTAAGATCAATGCACATGGGATTGAGGGTAGTGTACTGACATGGATAGAAAACTCACTGGCAGAAAGGAAATGAAGTGCAGGAATAAAGGGTCTTTTTCTCAATGGTGAACAGTGACTAGTGGAGTCTACATGTTAATGCTAAGATCCCAGCTGTTCGCAATGTGTAATAATAATTTAGACAAGGGAACTAAATGTAATATATCCACGTTTGCAGGAGACACAAAGCTGAGTAGGAGGGTGTGCAGTGAAGAGGATGCAGAAATGCTTCAGTATGATTTCGACAAGGTGAATGAATGGGCAATTGCATGGCAGACAAAGTATAACCTGGATAAATGTGAGGTTATCCACTTTAGGAGAAAAAACAGGGAGGCACCGTTATGAATGGTGATAGATTGGGATAGGAGGATAAGGGTGCAGTGAGATCTGGATGGCCTTGTACACCAGTCACTTAAAATAAACATTGTAGAGCAGCAGGCGGTGAAGAAGGCAAATGGTCGTCATAGCGAAAGGGTTTGAGTACAGGAGCAGGGATGTCTTTCTGCAATTGTACAGGGCCTTGGTGAGACCACACATGGAGTATTGTGTGCAGTTTTGGGTTCCTTATCTGGGAAACGATGTTCTGGCTAAGGAGGGAGTGCAGTGAAGGTTGACCAGACTAATCCCTGGGATGGTAGGATCAGTTTTGTTTTCTGCGGGCTATTTTTCTGAAACAGTAAGTTAGACAATTTGTTCCTCTGGCCTTATCTGAGTTGTTAATTATAGGAATTAGTTGGTATGGGGCTTCTTGACAATAATCAGGAATAAAGAATTCAGCAAGACTGCTCTGCCGTTTTGCAGAATTATGTAAAATTTAAAGGTGGAGAGCTTTTGAATTTTTGTCAGGTACCTCAACAGAGACTGGGATGAAAAAATGTCATTGTGAGAATGGGGACTGTGGCAATATAATGAGAGCAGCTGAACATAATTTGACAAAGAGAGTGAGAATGAGAGGGTCATGATGAGAGAATAAAAATGAAAGGTGACTTTAAACTAACTGATTCTGAGAAATAGAAATGCTCAGCACCTGAGAGAGAGGAATAAATTAAAGTTTTGAGGTGAAAATGACTCTTCATCAGATTCTTCTTCCAGTCATCTTTGAAACCCATGGATTGATGAAAAAAATCACACTCAGGGAAAAGTTTTTAACTGGACAGACTGAGGGTGGGGGAGTAAAAGTTTAAGTGGGGTTTTGATGAAGAGAGGAGAATAATCAGCTGGGTGATCACAATGACGCAATTAATATCATTGATAGATCTGAGAGGTCAATTTACAGACACAGCAATTAATCAGGAACATGAATAGATAGTTATAGCTTACCACAAGGGGAATTGAAAGCAAGAATTTGGAAGTTATGCTTTAGTTATACAAGGCCTTGGTGAGACTGTATTTGGAGTACTGTGCACAGCACTAGTCACTGTTCATCTCGAAGGATATTAATATGTTGGAGACAATTCAGAAAAGGTTTACTAGACAAACCCCTGGAATGAGTGGAGTGCCTTATGCGGACTTCAGAAGAGTCAGAGGTGATTCAGTTGAAACATATAAGACCCTGAGTGAATGTGGAAATGATATTTCCTCTTGGAGGAGAATCTAGAACTATCTAGAACTAGTCACTGTCTTTATAAAAGGGGTCATTTAAGACAGATCTGAATAAACCTTTCATTCTCTGAGGGTTGTGAGTCTTTGGAATTCCCTTCCCCAAAAGGCAGTGAGTGCAGAACTATTTTTAAGGCGGAGGTAGATAGACTCTTGATGACAAAGGTGGGGTAGGTGAAAAATTATTGGGGATACATAATAATGGAAAGTTGATCAGCCATAATCTTATTGAATGGTGGATCGGCACGAAGGACTGAATGGCCTACTCTTCTTCCATGGTCATAGGGTCACAGCAAGTCTATGCTAAATGTGAGGATTAATTTTCATCCAGTCAGGCCATTTGAGGATAAAATTGGATCTGAGAAAAAATGGTTTTGTGTCAGTACAACGCTTCCATTCTCAAAGGTTGTCATCTTGGAGTCATGTAGATGCACAGCATGGAAACAGATCTTTCAGTCCAACCCGATCATGCCGACCAGATATCCCAACCCAATCTAGTCCCACTTGGCAGCACCCGGCCCATATCCCTCCAAAGCCTTCCTATTCATATACCCATCCAGATACCTTTTAAATGTTGCAATTGTACCAGCCTCCACCACTTCCTCTGGCAGCTCATTCCATACACGTACCAATCTCTGCGTGAAAAAGTTGCCCCTTAGATCTCTTTTATATCTTTCCTCTCTCACCCTAAACCTATGCTGTCTAGTTCTGGACTCCCTCACCCCAGGGAAAAGGCTTTGTCTATTTACCCTATCCATGGCCTTCATGATTTTATAAACCTTTATAAGGTCACCCCTCAGCCTCCAACACTTCAGGGAAAACAAACCCAGCCTATTCAGCCTCTCCCTATAGCTCAAATCCTCCAACCCAGGCCACATCCTTGTTAATCTTTCATCCCTTTCTTTCAAGTTTCGCAACCTCCTTCTGATAGGAAGGAGACCAGAATTGCATGCAATATTCCAAAAGTGGCTGAACCAATGTCCTGGAAAACCTCAACATTAACTCCCAACTCATGTTCTCAATACTCTGACCAATAAAGGAAAGCATACCAAACGCCTTCTTCACTATCCTATCTACCTGTGACTCCACTTTCAAGGAGCAATGAACCTGCACGCTAAGGTCTCTTTGTTCAGCAACACTCCCTAGGACCTTACCATTAAATGTTTAAGCCCTGCTAAGATTTGCTTTCTAAAAATGCAACACCTCATATTTATCTAAATTAAACTCCATCTGCCACTTCTTGGGCCATTGGCTCATCTGATCAAGATCCCAATGTGATTAGATTAGATTCCCTACAGTGCCGAAACAGGTCTTTTGGTCCAACAAGTCCACACTGACCCTCTGAAGAGCAGCCTACCCAGACCCATTCCCTTCTGACTAATGCATCTTACACTACGGGCAATTTAGCATGGCCAATTCACCTAACCTGCACATTTTTGGACTGTGGGAGGAAACCGGCGCACCTGGAAGAAACCCGCACAGACATGGGGAGAATGTGCAAACTCCACACAGATAGTTGCCCGAGGTGGGAATTGAACCCAGGTCCCTGACACTGTGAGGCAGCGGTGCTAACCACTGAGCCACCCTTATTCTGAGGTATACTTCTTCGCTGTCCACTACACCAGGGAGAAATGGTTAGTTCTCCCTGTATTCCATGAGATCCAACCTTGCTAACCAGTCTTCCAGGGGAACCTTGTTGAACACCTTATTGAGATCCGTACTTGTTGTCTCCTACAGAACACTGCAAGATACTCACCAACATGGTGCAGCTTTCCAGTGGTGCATATGAATTGAATGCTTGTCGAATTGCAGTAATTTTCTTAGCAGGGCACCTCAGTCTGACAGACATCAACTTGAGCGGATGGCAACTCACTAAAGAATAATTCTGAAATCAGAAGTCATCCAAATTGTTCACCACAGAATTTAGTTGGCATACTTTATATTAGGGTATTTGTTCCCTAATTAATGTTTATTCTCTTGGGTTTTTTTTCCAGTGCATATCTTTTTTACAATATTGCATTAGGTGATTCCAGTAGAAGGATAGGTCTCCATCAATAGGAACGTGCATTATTCTCTTCCAGGTGGAGAGAAGAATTCTTCCCATCTCTTTGATTCTATCCCAAGATGATACCTCTGGGTTGATGCTTCATTTGCCTCTCATACAGTGAAAGGACACACAGGGGAGAGTGACTACTGCCTCTCAGACATTTACAGTCCAGCTTGGGACATATTATAATGCAGTGATGGCTCCTTTTATAGAGCTCTTTGCCTCAATATTGAGGAAAGAGCTCACTAAATGAAACCTGTGTTACCTTACACTGGGGAAGGCCCATGTTAGTTATTTCATATATTCATTGTCGGAGCTGTGCAAGAGTGCAGAAGGTAGCTGATTTCAATGGCCTGTTACTTTCAGATATTCACAGAAGTGAGCAATTGAACTGGGCCTTGTTTCACCTCCTTTCAAGGTTGCATGACTAATTGACTATGGCACAGAGGAGACACGAACACTGAAGTGAGCAGAATGTGTCATGTTTGACTGATATTGCAGGATCATGTGATGTCATTTCAGAGAGATACTGAACGTAAAACAGAGCAAAGAAACATATTTAATGAGTCTGAGACTTGCGCGGAATAATCATTGACTATGTTCTTTCAGGATATCCATCATTATCTCCAGGACAATTCCAATGAGTGGTGTGTTTCTCCAGAATTAGATCTCTAATCAGTGATGATTTAAAGCATAGCTCCTGAATTCCCAACTCCTCCAGAACACACAGTAATACAGTTTAACATGTTTCAGCCTTGGGTTTACTATCCAGCATTCCAAAATGCTAGCTTTATGCAATTTTGAAACTGACTGATTTTAGTTGGGTTGTCAGTGCAGACCCAGAACCCATCTCTGTAAGGCTAACAGCTCATATTTTAGAACAGAGAATCTGTTTTTAATAAAGGCAGTATTAGATAAGGGCACTTTGATGGAGTAAAGGCCAAGTGCAGCTACATTAAACAATCGCAATTGAATTGCTGTTGCCATGATATTCATTCAGAGTCATTGAGGGACAGAATGAAAGATGATATGCAGCCATACCAATATACACATATGAGCAACTCTTTACAAAAATACTTTGCTATTTCGTTTATCTGCAGTTTGTCAGTCACAAAGACATCTCAGAGATGGTGCAGAATGTTCTCAAAGTGGAGAAGGACCAGAAGGAGGTGGTTATACACATTGGAACTAACGACATAGGTAGGGAAAAGGGTGAGATTCTGAAGGGAGAATATCAAAAGTAAGGCAGGAATTTAAAAAGGAAATTCTCGAAGATACTAACACCTAGATTACTCCCGGTGCTACAAGCTAGTGAGGGTAGGAATAGGAGGATAGAGCAGATGAATGCATGGCTGAGGAGCTGGTGTATGGGAGATGGGTTCGCATTTTTGAATCACTGGAATTTTTTCTGGGTTGGATGTGACCGTACAAGAAAGATGGATTGCACCTGATTTGGAAGGGAGCTAATATACTGGCAGGGAGATTTGCTAGAGCTGTGTGAGGAAAGAGATCAATATGAGACTGGTACAGTTGGGAAAAGAAGTGAATCAAACAGTCAGGGCAGGCAAGGACAAAGCAGAGAACAAGGTAGGACTGATAAATTAAACTGCATTTACTTCAATGCAAGATGCCTAAAAGGGTAGGCAGATGAATTCAGGGCATGGTTAGGAACATAGAACATAGAAGAATACAGCGCAGTACAGGCCCTTCGGCCCTCGATGTTGCGCCGATCCAAGCCCACCTAACCTACACTAGCCCACTATCCTCCATATGCCTATCCAATGCCCGCTTAAATGCCCATAATGAGGGAGAGTCCACCACTGCTACTGGCAGGGCATTCCATGAACTCACGACTCGCTGAGTAAAGAATCTACCCCTAACATCTGTCCTATACCTACCCCCCCTTAATTTAAAGCTATGCCCCCTCGTAATAGCTGACTCCATACGTGGAAAAAGATTCTCACTGTCGACCCTATCTAAACCCCTAATCATCTTGTACAACTCTATCAAGTCACCGCTAAACCTTCTTTTCTCCAATGAAAACAACCCCAAGTGCCTCAGCCTTTCCTCATACGATCTTTCTACCATACCAGGCAACATCCTGGTAAACCTCCTCTGCACCCGTTCCAGTGCCTCCACATCCTTCCTATAGTATGGCGACCAAAACTGCACACAATACTCCAGATGCGGCCACACCAGAGTCTTATACAACTGCAACATGACCTCAGTACTCCGGAACTCAATTCCTCTACCAATAAAAGCCAGTACACCATATGCCTTCTTCACCGCACTATTTACCTGGGTGGCAACTTTTAAAGATCTGTGTACATGGACACCAAGATCCCTCTTCTCATCCACACTACCAAGTATCCGACCATTAGCCCAGTACCCCATCTTTTTGTTACTCTTACCAAAGTGAATCACCTCACACTTAGCTACATTGAACTCCATTTGCCACCTTTCTGCCCAGTTCTGCAGCTTATCTATATCCCGCTGTAACCTGCCACATCCTTCCTCACTGTCTACAACTCCTCCGACTTTCGTATCATCCGCAAACTTTCTCACCCAACCTTCTAACTCCTCCTCCAGGTCATTTATAAAAATGACAAACAGCAATGGTCCCAAAACAGATCCTTGCGGAACACCGCTAGTGACGGCACTCCAAGATGAACCTTTGCTATCAACTACTACCCTCTGTCTTCTTCCAGCCAGCCAACTCCTAATCCAAACCTCCAAATCACCCTCAATGCCATACCTCCGTATTTTTTGCAGTAGCATTCCATGGGGAACCTTATCAAACGCCTTACTAAAATCCATATACACCACATCTACCGCTTTCCGCTCGTCCACCTCCTTAGTCACCTTCTCAAAGAATTCAATAAGGTTTGTGACGCACGACCTGCCCTTCACAAAACCATGCTGACTATCCTTGATCACATTATTCTTATCCAGATGTTCATAAATCCTATCCCTTACAATTCTCTCCAAGATTTTGCCCACAACAGAAGTGAGACTCACCGGCCTATAGTTACTAGGGTTATCCCTACTCCCCTTCTTGAACAAGGGAACCACATTTGCTAGCTTCCAATCTTCTGGCACTAATCCTGTAGACAACGAGGACATAAAAATCAAGGCCAATGGCTCTGCATTCTCCTCCCTTGCTTCCCAGAGAATCCTAGGATAAATGCCATCAGGCCCAGAGGACTTATCTATTTTCACCCTTTCCAGAATTTCCAACACCTCTTCTCTACATACCTCAAAGCCATCCATTCTACTTAATTGTGACTCAGTATTCACATTGACAACAATGTCCTGTTCCTGATTGAATACTGACGAAAAGTATTCATTCAGTGTCTCCCCAATCTCTTCAGCCTCCACACACAACTTCCCACTACTATCCTTGACTGGACCTATTCCTACCCTAGTCATTCTTTTATTCCTGACATACCTATAGAAAGCCTTAGGGTTTTCCCTAATCCTACCAACTAAGGACCTTTCATGTCCCCTCCTTGCTGCTCTTAGCTCTCTCTTCAGGTCCTTCCTGGCTACCTTATAACTCTCAATTGCCCCAATTGAATCTTCACGCCTCATCTTTACATAGGCCGCCCTCTTCCATTTAACAAGGGATTCCAATTCCTTATTAAACCACGGCTCCCTCACACGACCCTTTCCTCCCTGCTTGACAGGTACATACTTATCAAGGACACTCAATAGTTGCTCCTTGAACAAGCTCCACATATCAATTACGCCCTTGCCTTGAAGCTTACTTTTCCAAGCCACACATTCTAAGTCATGCCTCACCGCATCATAATTTTCCTGCCCCCAGCTATAACTCTTGCCCTGTAGTGCACACTTATCCCTCTCCATCACTAGAGTAAAAGTCACCGAATTGTGGTCACTGTCCCCAAAGTGCTCACCTACCTCTAATTCTAACACCTGGCCTGGTTCATTACCCAGAACCAAATCCAGTATGGCCTCACCTCTTGTTGGTCAGGAAACCCTCCTGCACACATTGGACAAATACTGACCCATCTAACGAACTTGAGCTATAGCTTTCCCAATCAATATCAGGAAAGTTAAAGTCCCCCATAACAATCACCCTATTACTTTCACTCTTCTCCTGAATCATCCTTGCAATCCTTTCTTCTACGTTTCTAGGACTATTAGGAGGCCTGTAAAAAACTAACAGGGTGAGCTCACCTTTCCTATTCCTAACCTCAGCCCAAAGTACCTCAGATGGCGAGTCTTCATCCATCGTCCTTTCCACAGCTGTAATACTATCTTTGACAAGCAATGCCACACCTCCCCCTCTTTTACCCCCACCTCTGACCCTACTAAAACATTTAAACCCTGGGACCTGCAACAGCCAATCCTGTCCTTGTTCTACCCATATCTCCGTAATAGCCACAACATCGAAGTCCCAAGTACCAACCCACGCTGCAAGTTCACCTACCTTATTTCGTATACTTCTTGCATTGAAGTATACATACTTCAAGCCACTTTCCTGTTTACAGGCACCCTCCTTTGAAATTGATGCCATGTTCCTAACCTCCCTACACTCCAGGTGCTGCACCCTAAAGCTACAGTCTGGGTTCCCATGCCCCTGGGACTGGGATATCATAGCAATTACAGAAACATGGCTCAGGGATGGACAAGACTGGCAGCTTAATACTCCAGGATACAAAATGCTATAGGAAGGACAGAAAAGGAAGCAAGAGAGGAGAGGGAGTGGCATTTTTGATAAGGTTTTGAGAAACACATTTGTGAGGAGATAACAGTTATCTATAAGAATAATAGGGTGATTATGGTAGGTGATTTTAATTTTTTGAACATAGACTGGGACTGCCATAGTGTTACGTTTTAAAATGGAGAGGAATTTGTTCAGTGTGTACGAAAACATTTTCTGATTAAGTATGTGGATGTACTTAATAGAGAAGGTGCAAAACTTGACCTACTCTTGGGAAATAAGGCAGGGCAGGGAGGGAGCACTTTGGGGCCAGCAACCATAATTCCATTAGTTTTAAAATAGTGATGGAAAAGGATAGACCAGATCTAAAAGTTGAAGTTCTAAAAAGGAGGAAGGCCAATTTTAATGGTATTAGGCAAGAACTTTCAAAAGCTGTTTGGGAGCAAATGTTCACAGGTAAATGGTCGGCTGGAAAATGGGAAGCCTTCAGAAATGAGATAACGAGAGTCCAGATACCATATATTTCTGTTACGGTGAAAGGAAAGTCTGATAAGTGTAGGGAATGCTGGATGACGAGAGAAATTGAGATATTGGCTTAGAAAAAGAAGGAAGCCTTTGTCAGGTGTAGACAGGAGAAATCAAGTGATCCTTAGAAGAGTATAAAGGCAGCAGGAGTATACTTAAGAGGGAAATCAGGAGGATAAATAGGGTTAAGGATAATCCAAAGGGTTTTTATAAATACATTAAGGACAAAAGGGTAATTTGGAAGAATAGGGCCTCTCAAAGATCAGGAAGGCGGCCTTTGTGTGGAGCAGCAGGAAATGGGGGAAATACCAAATGAGTATTTTGCATCAGTGTTTCCTGTGGAGAAGAACATGGAAGATATAGAATGTGGGGAAATAGATGGGGACCTCTTGAAAAATGTCAATATTACAAAGGGAAGTGATTGAAAAGGGTGTCTTGAAAAGCATAAAAGTGGATTTTACCTTAGGACCTGAGCATGTGTACCTGAGGACTTTGTGGAAAGCTAGGGAAGTGATTGCAGGGCTCCTTGCTGAGATATTTGTATCATCATTAGTCACAGGTGAGGTGCTGGAAGACTGGAGGTTGGCAAACGTGGTGCTACTATTTAAGAAGGGTGATAAGGAAAAGCCAGGGAACTATTGACCAGTGAGCCTGACCTCAGTGGTGGGCAAGTTGTTGGAGGAAATCCTGAGGGATAGGATTTACATGTATTTGGAAAGGCAAGGACTGATTAGGGATAGTCAGCATGGCTTTGTGCGTGGAAATCATGTCTCAATAACTTGATTGAGTTTTTTGAAGAAGTAACAAAGAGGTTTGATGAAGGCAGAGTGGTAGATGTGATTTATATGGACTTCAGTAAGGCGTTCAACAAGGTTCACATGGGAGACTGGTTAGCAAGGTTAGATCTCATGGAATACAGGGAGAACTAGCGATTTGGATACAGAACTGACTTGAAGGTAGAAGACAGAAGGTGGTGGTGGAGGGTTGTTTTTCAGACTGGAGGCCTGTGACCAGTGGAGTGCCACAAGAATCAGTGCTGGGTCCACTACTTTTTGTCATTTATATAAATGATTTGGATGTGAGCATAAGAGATATAGTTCGTAAGTTTGCAGATGACACCAAAATTGGAGATGTAGTGGACAGTGAAGAAGGTTATCTCAGATTACAATAGGCTGAGGAGTGGCAGAAGGAGTTTAATTTAGATAAATATGTGGAGCTACATTTGGGAAAGCAAATCTTAGCAGGACTTCAGCACTTTATGATAAGATTCCAGGGAGTGTCGCTAAACAAAGAGACCTTGGAGTGCAGGTTTATAGTTCCTTGAAAGCAGAGTCGCAGGTAGATAGGATAATGAAGAAGGTGTTTGGTATGCTTTCCTTTATTTGTCAGATCATTGAGTATAGGAGTTGGGAGGTCATATTTGGCTGTACAGGATGTTGGCTAGGCCAATTTTGGAGTATTGCATGCAATTCTAGTCTCCTTACTATCAGAAGGCTGTTGTGAAACTTGAAAAGGTTCAGAAAAGATTTACAAGGATGTTGCCAGGGTTAGAGGATTTGAGCTATCGGGAGAGGTTGAATAGATTGGGGCTGTTTCCCTGGAGCATCGGAGGCTGAGGGGTGACCTTGTAGAGGCTTTTAAAATCTTGAGGGGCATGGATAGGATAAATAGACAAGATCTTTGCCCTGGGGTGGGAGAGTCCAGAACTAGAGGGCATAGGTTTAGGGTCAGAGGGGAAAGATATAAAAGGGACATGAGAGGCAACTTTTTCACGCAGAGGGTGGTGTGTGTATGGATTGAGCTACCAGAGGAAGTAGTGGAGGCTGGTACAACTACAGAATTTAAAAGGCATCTGGTATTTGAATGGGAAGGGTTTAGAGGGATACGGCCAAGCACTGGCAAATGGGATTAGATTAGGTTAGGATATCTGGTCATCACGGACTAGTTGGACTGAAGGGTCTGTTTCCGTGCTGTACATTTCTTTGACTTTATCAAAGTTAACTCTAATCATTAATGCACACCAGCATTTTTAACTCTAATTGTCTTTCCCTCCTAGCTCAAACTGATCAATGCATAACTTCAAATCCTCTGGAGCCCAGTTTCAGATCTAACCCGCTTGAAGGATGAAAGCATGCTTTGCTTGGTGGTTTGAATAATCCTGTCTGATAAAAACTTGGGTAATGAGTTGTCCATGTGTTCACCCACACTCTCCCGAAGTAGTTTCAATTGTCTGAGGTGCTCCCAGATGGACTATTTTTCCCATTTTAGCTGGGGCTTATTTTTCTATTTATTTACCTCATCCAAG
This sequence comes from Chiloscyllium plagiosum, assembly GCF_037043375.1. Classification (NCBI taxonomy): domain Eukaryota; kingdom Metazoa; phylum Chordata; class Chondrichthyes; order Orectolobiformes; family Hemiscylliidae; genus Chiloscyllium; species Chiloscyllium plagiosum. The sequence goes on along the minus strand of NW_028270153.1, from coordinate 74,288,172 downwards.
GCTGTGCAAAAGAGGGAAAGATTGGGCTTTTGGGATAGACGGACTAGTGCTTGGCAATTATGCTCCAGTCATCGTGGCATGTAGTGGAGCTTGATGGACCAACTGGCATTTTCCTGCCTGTTAGTATTGTTTGAGTCAGTCGGACTATGGACTATAGCTTGTTTAATTAGCAATGTCCTTCAGAGTGGTCAGAGAATAATAACTGAATGAAGATATTGTGGCAAACTGTCAGTGTTCCTACCTGTGGCTCGAAATACCAATGTAAAGAATGTGTCTTTTTAGTTTTGTGCTTTTTAGAAGGTGCGGATTGAAATGCAAAAGACATGTTTGAAACTGGGAGGTTTATAAGGATAGTAGTGTGTTTTGTGAGTCAGGAATTTGACACCTATTGTAAACCCTGTGAGTTCTAACAATGTGCAAGTAAACCGTAGCTAAGGAGTTGTTTACAAGTGAAGCCGATTGGTTTGTGGACTAGAGATCATGTATCAGGATCAGAAGTTCTCTGCCTGCTAATTAGCATTTGATTGGTTGTCAAGCAGCTCAACATATCATAATGAATAAGACAGAGAAAAGATAGTTTAGACCAGAAGAAAAACCAACAGGTCTGCAGCAGCCAAAAAGTTAACTCCCTCTCTCTGTTCTCTGCAGTAAGCCACTTTAAACCTGAAGTAAACCAGCCTATCATTCATTCAGCAGGTCTGGAAGTTATGACTTTGAATTGGATCAGTAGGGGACCAATCATAAGTAAAGCAGCCACCCTATGCCTTTTGCAAAATAGTGGAAGCATTTGGAAAAAAAGGAAGATGGAGGAGAAACATTCTGATCAGCAAGAACCAATCCATCATCTCTGTGAACTAAGAATTATTTTCTTAGTTTATTTCTTTTCCCTATTTTAACTGTTTTCCCTATATATATAAAGAGTTTTAAAACTTTAATTTGTAAAGTTTACTGAACGTAGATTCAGTGTTAACCTGTTACAAGTATCTCATGGAAAATCTAATGACCTGGAATAAACAGTGATTGCCTGTTAATTCCAGAAACCAGCTGCATGCTTTCTATCAACCTAAGTCTGAAAACCAGGTAGTTTGGGGATTTCGTGCATTTCTGTAAAGAAAGTTTTGTGATGACTGTAGGAATAGCAGGAATTGATTCCCAGAGCACCAACCCAGTGACACTTCCCACAGTTTCCAATCCCATCTCAGGACATGGAGGTGTGTCACAACATTTCAGTAGTAGACCCGCCAACTTTAAGGGTACTTAAATGGTCATTGGATAAACTTACAGATGAAAATAGAATAGTGAAGGATAGATGGGCTTGAGATTGGTTCCACAGGTCAGTGCAACATTGAGGGTCAAAAGGCCTGTGCTGCGCTGTAATGTTCTATGTTCTGTGACCCGGCAGTTTACTTAAAGAGGAAATACGTACATGTAATGAAAATTAAATAAACAGCACTTAAGGGATTGTATGGTGAGGAGGTTGCTCTTCTGGGCAGTTAAGAATGGGCAATAAATGCTGGTCTAACCAATGACTCACATTGATTAGAACAACATAAGAACACATGTACTAGGAGCAGGAGTAGGCCATCTGGCCCATTGAGCCTCCTCCACTATTCAATAAGATCATGGCTGATCTTTCCATGGACTCAGCTCCACATACCTGCCCGCTCACCATAACCCTTAATTCCTTTACTGTTCAAAAATGTATCTTTGCCTTAAAAATATTCGATGAGGAAGACTCAAGTGTTTCATTGGGCACGCATTCTACAGATTCACAACTCTCTGGGTGAGTAAGTTCCTCCTCAACTCAGACCTAAATCCACTCCCTCTTATTTTAAGGCTGTGCCCCATAGTTCTTGTTTCACCCACCAGTGTAAAAAACCTCTCTGCTTCTATCTTGTCTACTTGTTTCATAATTTTAAATGTTTCTATAAGATCTCCCCTCATTCTTCTAAATTCCCAATCTATTCAATCTCTCCTCATAAACCAATCCTCTCATCTCTGGAAACAACCTAGTGAACCTCCTCTGCACTCCATTCAGTGCCAGTGCACACTAAAACTATACACAGTACTTCACATGTGGCCCCATCAACATCCTATAGCAGCAGCATAACCTCCCTGTTTGTAAACTCCATCCCTCGAGCAATGAAGAAAAATATTCCATTTGCCTTCTTAATTACCTACTGCACCTGCAGACCAACCTTCTGTCATTCATGCACAAGGACACTTAGGTGCCTCTGCAGAGCAGCATGCTGCAATTTTTCACCATTTAAATAATAGTCCATTTTGCAGTTATTCCTACCAGAATAGATGACCTCACATTTACCAACATTGTACTCCACCTGCAAGATGCATGCCCAGGCAAATAACCTACCTATACCACTCTGCAGACTTTCAGTGTCCTCGGCACACTCTGCTCTACTGCTCATCTTAGTGTCATCTGTGAACTTTGACACAATACAAATACATTCCATGTATGAATTAAAATATAATTGTTTTAATAGATGAAGCAGTGTGTATATTATCCTTATGTTGTGGGAAGTTGTTTGCCGAGTTTGGGATTACAGTACATCTTTTCATTGGAGAAAAGAAGGTTTAGGGGTGACTTGATAGAGGTGTACAAGATGATTAGGGGTTTAGATAGGGTTGACCATGAGAACCTTTTTCCCCGTATGGAGTCCGCTATTACGAGGGGGCATAGCTTTAAATTAAGGGGTGGTATGTATAGGACAGATGTTAGGGGTAGATTCTTTACTCAGCGAGTCGTGAGTTCATGGAATGCCCTGCAAATAGCAGTGGTGGACTCTCCCTCTTTATGGGCATTTAAATGGGCATTGGATAGGCATATGGAGGATAGTGGGCTAGTGTAGGTTAGGTGGGCTTGGATCGGCGCAACATCGAGGGCCAAAGGGCCTGTACTGCGCTGTATTTTTCTATGTTCTATGTACATCAATTTGGGATTACAGTAGATGAGTTTGGGGTTGCAGTACACGAGTTTGGGATTACAGTACATCAATTTGGGATTACAGTATATGAATTTGGGATTACAGTAGATGAGTTTGGGATTACAGTTCACAGGTTTGCGATTACAGTAGATGAGTTGGGATTACAGTACATGAGTTTGGGATTACAGTTCCTGCGGTGGCAGGGGAAGGTGCCAGGATGGGAGGGTGGGTTCTAGGGGGGCATGGACCCGACCAGGTATAAACCAAATCATCCGCTGACATTTCCGCCACCTTCAAAAAGACCCCACCACCAGGGATATATTTCCCTCCCCACCCCTTTCCGTCTTCTGCAAATACCGTTCCCTCCGTGACTACCTGGTCGGGTCCACGTCCCCCTACAACCCACCCTCCCATCCTGGCACCTTCCCCTGCCACCGCAGGAACTGTAAAACCTGCGCCCACACCTCCTCCCTCACCTCTCTATCCAAGGCCCTAAAGGCGCCTTCCACATCCATCAAAGTTTTACCTGCACATCCACTAATATCATTTATTGTATCCGTTGCTCCTGATGCGGTCTCCTCTACATTGGGGAGACTGGGCGCCTCCTCGCAGAGCGCTTTAGGAAATATCTCCGGGACACCCGCACCAATCAACCACACCGCCCCATGGCCGAACATTTCAATTCCCCTTCCCACTCTGCCGAAGGCATGGAGGTCCTGGGCCTCCTTCACTGCCGCTCCCTCACCACCAGACACCTGGAGGAAGAACGCCTCATCTTCCGCCTTGGAACACTTCAACCCCAGCGCATCAATGTGGACTTCAACAGTTTCCTCATTTCCTCTTCCCCCACCTCACCCCAGTTCCAAACTTCCAGCTCAGCACTGCCCCCATGACTTGTCCAGACTTGTCCTACCTGCCTTTTCCACCTATTCACTCCACCCTCTCCTCCCTAACCAATCAGCTTCATCCCCTCCCCCACTCACCTATTGTACTCCATGCTACTTTCTCCCCACCCCCACCCTCCTCTAGCTTATCTCTCCACCCTTCAGGCTCTCTGCCTTTATTCCTGATGAAGGGCTTTTGCCTGAAACGTCGATTTCGCTGCTCCTTGGATGTTGCCTGAACTGCTGTGCTCTTCCAGCACCACTAATCCAGAATCCAAGATGAACATTTCCCATCAACCACCCTCCTCTGTCTTCTTTCAGCTAGACAATTTCCAATCCAAACTGCTAAATCACCCTCAATCCCACGCCTCTGTATTTTGTGCAGTAACCTACCGGGGGAAACCTTATCAAACACCTTACTCAAATCCATATACACAACATCAACGCCTTACCCTCATCCAGCTGTTTGGTCACCTTCTAAAAGAACTCAATAAGGTTTGTGAAGCATGACCTACCCTGCATAAAACCGTATTGACTATCCCTAATCAATTTATCACCATAAAAGAAACTCTTAACAACAATATCTCTCTTTGTCACCCCATTCTGACTTGCTTGCATTATTTCTGGCTTCCTTACATTAATTCAGACTTCTTTACCAAACAATTTCCTGTGCAGCCCTATTATAAAGATTTTAATTGGTTTGTTCTGGTCTTTTATAAACTGGCATAAGTGGATGACATCGGGTGGAAAATTGATTTTGCCTCTTGCTATGTCTGGTGCTTGAGACTCATTCTGATGCTAACCTCCCCTTTATGCAGTTCCCAATGCAACAATCCTCACAGCTACATACAGCTATTAAGCTCTGATACAGGCACGCATTGTGACATCATTACCGGAAGTCTTCACTTTCTCCTGTAGGAAAAGAGTGTACATTATAAGAAGCGGTGGAGAATGTGGAACAGTATAGCACAGGAACAGGCCCTTCGGCTGACAATTTTGTGCTGAAAACAATGCCAAATTGAACTAATCCCTTTTGCCTGACCTTGGTCCAGATCCCACCATTCTTTGCATAATCATGTGCTTATCTAAAAATCCTTTAAATGCTCCTGCTGTATCTGTCACCACCAGCACCCCTGGCTGCACATTCCAGGTACCTACCATCTTCTGTGTAAAAAACCTTGCCCCTCACACCTCCTTTGAACTTTCCTCCTCTTACCATAAAACATGCCCCCTAGTTTTAGATATTTCAACTCTGGGGAAAATGACTCTGACTGTCATCGCTTAATTTTATAGACTTTTATCAAGTGCCCCTCAGCCTATGCCGTTCCAGAGAAAACAATATGAGTTTGTCTAGCCTCTCCTTATAGCTCATACCCTTTAATCCAGGCAGCATCCTGGTAAACCTCTTCTGCAATTTCTCCAAAGCCCCCATACGTTCTTGGAATGTAGTGACCAGAATGGAAAGCAATACTCCAAGTGAGGCCCACACAAAGTTTTATGAAGCTGTAACATGATTTCCTGAGTGTTTTACTCCATGCCCCATACTGGTGGTTGATTGCTGTGCTCACATGTCACAAGCTGTTTGTGACCATGGTGCTGAACAAGGACCAGCAATAACTGAGAACATAGTATTCAACATCTTTGAGAAGATCCAGGGTGATAGTGCCTTGTGCAACTTCACAAATCCCACTTCACCCACTCTCAGACATGTATGTAACCTTTGCTCTCTCACATACAATGCAATCATTCCTCCCTCACACAATTCCCTTCAGAATTCTTGCTTTAGACAACAAGTGTAGCCCCACCATGAAGACAGTAGCACCATCTCACAATTGAACACTCCCTCTATATTCATCCATGGGTTCTGGGTGTCACTGTCAATGCCAGCATTGATTGCCCATGTCTGACTGTCATTGAGCAGAGTTACTTGATTAGCCTTTTTAGAGGAAAGGTAAATGCCAACCACATTGGTGTGGGTCTGGAGTCAGCCAGAGCAGGTAAGGATGGCAGTTTCCTTCCCTGAAGGACATTAGTGAAGGTTTTACAACAATCCATGATAGTTTAATGGCCACTATTGTCAATTCTAAATTTATTCCACAGTATAGTCTTGGGTTTTGCCTTATTTGGAATAGTGGCGCAACTATTAATCCACTGTCTAGCAGGTTGAAAATTACTACTGTACGTACATCAGAGAGTAGTTTGAATACTGCTTTAGTTTGTACTGATTCACTGTTCAGAAGGGGGCTGCTCCAAGCTTGGTTTGGGGGGAGAGGGAAATCATATTTCCCCACCTCTGCAGTTGGGTGCTACTGAAAATGATGCAGAAGTGATCTTCAATGAGGCAAAGTACAGGAGAATTCTGATCGGTTTCTATGCAGAGGTGCTTAGAATGTATTGGCAGGCCAGTCAGCCAGTGACAGGACAGCGCATATTCATGAACAGATTCTCTGTGCTTGCTTCTGTTACTCCCTTACAAATAAAGTCCATTGTTTTGCTAATGTATAGTGGCCAGACCCTCGGTGTGTAGTTGTCATGACCACCAGGTATGTCCATCGTGTGATCATTGAACTGGACATTCATACTGATCATTCAAACTGAGTCAAGTTAAAGCAGACAGGTAGTCAAAAAAAAATTGATTAAAAAAGGTAAAGATGAGTTGAAAAACTATTACTTTCTCTGAGAATTCCATGGAGATTAAGCAATAAATAAATTAACAAGAAATTGCAGACACCAAATTTAAAAAAGTATGGTAAAGACAAAAGATTACTGACAAGAAGAAGATCCCAATACAGCTTTGTGGTATACCACAGAGGATCATTACTGAACCTCTTTTCTGAAGCAAAGGAAGTGACACTTGAATTTGGATCTCAAAGCTACAATGACTTCTGTAGTTGGATAGAGTGGTTTTCTCGTATAGCAGGTTACTCATAGCAGCAGACTTTATGAGGGAGAACAAGTTGCTTGCTCTTCGTTACATATATGGATTTGAAACTTTCTGCTTGATCAGTATTCCATTTGTGAATGCATCTATCTATTTGCCAACACTCAACCAAAAACTTCTCTTTGAGGGTGGAACTTACAACCGTCTTCTCAGAGTTCTCTACACTGATTGAGATTGAAATCAGTAAACACACTTCTACACAGGAGTGGGAATTCCTGGCTGTGAAATATATCTAAGTTTGTGCGACATTTGGTGTGCCTTATGTTTGAGAGTTGTGAGTAGCATAGCATTAACTGTAGCGCCCCATGGACAAAGTAGTTGAGTTATTGTCAACAAACACTTTCTATCTGATTACATTGTGAGCTTTCCTCCCATATATAAAATCATAAAGGGCGTGGATAGGATAAATAGCCATAGTGTTTTCCCTGGTGTGGGGGAGTCCAGAACTAGAGGACATAGGTTTAAAGTGAGAGGGGAAAAATATAAAAGAGACCTAAGGGGCAACGTTTTCACACAGAGGGTGGTGCATGTATGGAATGAGCTGCCAGATGAAGTGGTGGAGGCCAATATAATTACAACATTTAAAAGGCTTTTGGATGGGTATATGAATAGGAAGAGTTTAGTGGGATATGGATCAAGTGCTGGCAAATGAGACTAGATTAGTGTAGGATATCTGGTCAGCATGGACGAGTTGGACTGAAGTGTCTGTTTCCATGCTGTACTTCTTTATGACTTTATGACTCTATGTAACTTGAAACTCATGAAATGACCCTTGTCATAAATATCAACTTGCCAAGGTATTTGATTTGATTTGAATTCCTCATTGTCACATATATTTTGTTACAAAATATTGTTAATAGTATTGTATAGCATCACCGCTGTCTGGCACCATCTTAAAATACAGAAATATAAATCAAAACACAGAGGCAGAAAACCTTATACAGACAAAAAAAAATATAGAGAAAAAATATTCAACTTTACAGTCCTCCTTGTTCCGTGCTGGCCATGGGGCTGGAGACCAAGCACTAGCCCCCTATACAGTGTCACCATTACTGGAATGAAAGATCCTACTCTCTTGCAACATCTCATCTCCACCGATGCCCTCGCCATTATGAGTCCTCACTTGATGCCACCAATGCAGATGCCACCAATGCCACCAGAACTTTTTTTGTGTGTTTTACTCGTAACCTTTCTACCTTATTTATCTGTTTGTATGGGTAGGTATTTATACTTTTGCTTTCAATGATTACAACCAGCTCCAGCACATTTTCTGAAAGTGAGGTATTGTCTTACAATAAGATCAATTTTAATAAAGGGACACTGTTCATGCCGTTGAGGGTTTATTACTTTGCATCTTTGGCAGGGATCTTTACTGTTTTGTACCTGTCCTACATGATGCATTAGCTTATCAAATGTTAAATCTGTGGATATGTATCTTAAAAATTTAATGTTTTCAGCAGATCATAGAATCTATACAGTGTGGAAGCTGGCCATTTCCCTGGTTAGAGGGGAAACAATAAAAGGGAACCTTTCTCAACTTTCTTACACAGAGGGTGATATGCATAGGGAATGAGCTGCCAGCGGAAGTGGTTGAGGTGGGTCCATTAACAACATTTAAAAGGCTCTTGGACAAATACATGGATAGGATTTGGGTCAAATGCAGGGAAGTGGGGTTAGCATAGATGGATGCTTTGGGCAGCATGAACCAGTTTGGACCGAAGGGCCTGGCTCTCTGTGTGGGACTGTATTTGGACCATCGAGTTTGCACTGACCCTCTGAAGAGCATCCCACCCAGACCCACCCCCATCGATGTAACCCTGCATATCTCATGGCTAACTCACCTAGCCTGCACATCCTTGGACACAATGGGCAACTTAGCATGGCCAATTCACCATAACTTGCACATCTTTGGACTGTGGGAAGAAACCAGAACACCCAGAGAAAGCCAATGCAGACACAGAGAGAATATGCAATATTCTCACAGACCGGTTGGGGTGGCACAGTGACTCAGTGGTTAGCACTGCTGCCTCTCAGCGAATGTCTGTGTGGAGTTCGCATATTCTCCCTGTGCCTGCGTGGGTTTCCTCCAGGTGCTCCAGTTTCCTCCCACACTCCAAAGACGTGCAGGTCAGGTGAATTGGCCATGCTAAATTGCCCATTGTGTTAGGTGCATTAGTCAAAGGGAAGTGGGTCTAGGTGGGTTACTCTTCAGAGGGTCGGTGTGGACTGGTTTGGCCGAAGGGCCTGTTTCCACGCTGTAGGCAATCTAATCTAATTCTAGACAGTCACCTGAGAGTGGAATCTATCCCGGTCTCTGGCACCGTGAGGTAGCAGTGTTAATCACTGAGCCACCGTGCCACCCCAAGTCTCCGTGCTGGCTAGTATAGTAATTCTCCAGTGCCAAGTTGGTTTTTCTTAGCATTGATCTGTGTTCCTTCTGGACCTTTGTTTTCTTCACATTCTGAATGGCTTTCTCAAAAGTCAGTCTTTCTCAGACTGTAATGAATCTGACAAAGACTCATCAGTAATGGCCAAAAGGATTCAGTCTTTTATGAATCCTGACTGCAGTTCATAATGGTCAGATCTCTCTACTAGTACATTGAGATCATTAATGAATTATCTATTTCCCTGAATTTTCCTGAATTCTATGCTCTTCTGTTAAATCTTTTTCTCTTTCAAGAATTATTTTACTTCTGAGGTTGTCAAGGCTTTCTGTCTCTCTTTGAGTGTATCTGCTTCTTCTTTTACTTCTTGGTGAGAAATAACATAATCTGTTATATTCACAATTATGTCCTAAACTGCATTTACTTGTTCAGCTTTTGACTTAGTATCTAGTTTGGAATATTTTCTATACATCAGAAAATATTTTCTCCAAGATGTACAATTTATGTTCTATTTGGTTCTATGAAATACAATTCCTAGAACACTATTCCTATGCAATGGCAGTGATTAGGTATTTTTCTTCAATGATGATTTTCATTTTGTGACTATAGTAATTCTCCCAGACATTGCTGCTGTTCTGGAGGATTTTTCCCACTTTTCGTGCCAAAATGTAAGATTTTCCACAGTTCAAATACATGATGGAGGAGACACTATCTTTTATGGTTTAAATGGAGACTTTCAAACATAAATCTGTGTCAGACCAAAATCACTCAATTCTCGGCATTCTCTGGTACCAATTAGCTTTAATTGATCGAATTCTCTGGTTCAATTCATGTCAGTTTCTCTCTTTGTTCTGGAAATTCCAATTGGTTTCCAGCTGTGTCTCATGGTATCTGTGCACTAAACTAGTGATGTTTCCCGTGAGATACAAATTATTTTTAAATGCTCACTCTATCAGCCTGAACTACTGCACCACTTAAACTGTCCCCTTTGTACCAGGGACTGTCCTTATGTGTGTTTACTTGCTGCCTGAACTTGGACTCAGGACCTCTATCAGATACCACCATTTTATGGTAAGGCTCTGCCTTGGGTCTGTAGATTTCTTCTGTTTCAGCACAATTTCTGTCAGGTCTCATATGCTTTCTGTCAGTCTGAAGTATTAATTCATTTTGAACATTGTCACAAGATTCCTTTGGGGTTTGCTTTCTTTAGTAATCAGCAGTGTGTGTTTTCCTTGAGGTTGAAATTCCCAGTATTTTGGCCTTAATAGAACTAGTGCTGCTAAATTCAATCTTCAGATCCTGCACTGATCATCATGATGTAAGTGCTGCCATCCATAAGTGTATATCTTTTTTGAGGAGATTGTGTGATATCTGCAAAGGTAGCCATCCTCTAGTCAATGAAGAAGAGTTTGATCGAGTAAACAGCAGGTAATTTATTGCATTTCTGCAACTATTTACAGATTACATTACAAGAACAGTTGTTGGGAGGACCCAGATTTAGATGTGTCTCCCATATGATGTTACTCTCTGATCAAGTCATTATAGCATTATTACAATGTGTGTTGCTCTTTACACTCAATTGATTATTAACACCTCCTGTTTCTTTCAGACTCGTATATAACTGTACTGAATGCATGATAGTCACATGCACCAACATGGACATCTTTTAATGGCAGAACCATTAGGTATATCTACAGTGTGCTCACTGAACTATGAATTAATACAGCTCACTTACTTGCTTTGGTAGTTTGTTTGAGGTTTCAATTTGAGAAAACACGTAACAAAGCTTTACTTTTGAAGAAATGTGTGTTTGCCATTACTATATTACTTAAAGTTACAAAGTAAAAAATGTGCTTAAGTTATTAGATATTGTACACATGCGGTGATGAGAAGTGGGTAAGGATATAAGATGGTTATAAAGATAAATCAGTCCATTACTGTTGCACGTCTTATTGAAGAATTTCTATTTCAAACTGAAGAACTTGTAAATTTATTCTAGCTGTGATGGATTCTTTAACTGAATAGTTGGAGGTTTCTTCCACAGTTAGATCAAGCAGGACAGCAGAGTTTGGCTGACAGAGAAGATTCTGCCTTCTAGTTTGCAGTCTTGACATTTTTAGTTGCCCAGTTATGCTACGGCAGACAATGAGCAGCTTTGAGATCTCTCTTTTTTGTTCTGGAGATGGTTTATTTTTCCAGATGGTTCAGTTTGGCATCTCTCCTTGTCTAGGCAACCTGCTTGCCTTTTTGTAAATTTCGGAGTTGGTAGGCTAAGATGGCGACTATTATAACATGACTTACGCATAAAGCTAAGTCAAGTTCCTTTAAGGCTTTGGCATTTTAAAAACAGCCTTTCTCCCACATGTGTTTTGTCACTTTTGTTCTGATCAATGCTTGGTTATATTCTTCGAATGAGTCATCATGCAGACATTGTTATCTCCTTGATAAAATCACAATGAAATATAATTGTGTTGAGCATTGTCTATTGTCCTCTCTGAATTACAGCCCCAGTCTGCAGTTCACGATTCTGACTGAACCATCTCAAAACAGACTTGTCCAAGGAAATTCCATTGCAAAAATAACAGCAGCCTTTAAAACTGTTCTCTGGAAAATGATTGGATCACAATGACACAATTGTGACACTTAGCAAAGGAAGCTGGCAGGAAATCAGAAAGTCCATCCTTCTCTGCAACTAGTTATCACAGGCTAAAAGTGGTTCTTTGAACATAGTTTCTCTTTAATAATAGACAAATAATCTTTCTGTTTCAAAAAGATAACAGCACAATCAAAAGCATTCATATATAATTGGTTAACCAACACACATCAACTACTACATCAGTCACTATTGATGGGAAAATATCTCAAGTACAAACTATGTTGAGGAGATGAATAAAATATTAAAGATTGGAGCCCAATAAAGTGTCACAGTTTGTAAAGATGTAATCAATCAGTGACTGTAAACAGAGCTATCAGGAACTAATTCCCCAGAGTGGGGGTGAAAGGTGACTGGAATGAGAACAACATTGTGGTCTTATCAATATATTACCCACGACTAAGATACAGCTTTTCTATTTCGCTAAATGAGCAGTCATTTTATGAAGGAACGTGATTAGGTTTTGCTGCATCATTAGGTCAGGCAGACACATTATCGTCAGTGGGTGGCAGTTTGCATGAATTAGCTCCCAGCCTAACAGGCAGCACACATTCTCCAAAAAGGCAAAGTGCCCAGGAATCGACTGTGTTAGTGCCATCAGAAACCTTCTCCTCTTAAACAAATGATGCAAGGTGAGGGCTGTCCTGATGACTCTTTGCATTGGCGGATCCCTTGAGGCCAATGCACTTGTCATCCTCAGTCAAGCAGGAGATTACCTCCCTATCCAACTTGAGGGAAAATAATCCCGTTCATTTGATTAGAACCAGACAGTTAAATGCAAAGTGCTTCAGTCTCCTGAACTTATAATTGGGCTTATTAGATGCATCCAACATTCTCATAGTTTATCAAATTTTAATAATTGCAGCAAAGTAAATACAATATGCAACTCAACAACAAGCTGTATTGGACTTTGCTGAATTTTCCTGGTTGAGGATTTGCCTCCCCATTAACTACCTCACCCTCCGAGCAGAACCTTCTATTGATTTCTCCCTCATGTGTTTAACGATGTTCACGCAACAACATCAGGACTATTTACCTACATGTACTAAATCTTGGTGACATTGATTTTCACATTTTCATCACTCCTAAAGAAGTTTCTCTTACATTCTTGAGTGCAATCAGTTCAGGCCAGGCATTGCATGTTAAATATGCAGAACTCACTACTAATACTGAGTTCTAGTAGTTGCTATGATCCCAGTTCATGGTAACATTGGCATTGTGAGACCTGGCTTGAAAGACCATAGGTTTACTTCTTGCTTTTGTTTACCATAATGTTCAGTCACTGAACAAGTTCACACAAGACTCACAATTCATTTTTAACAAAATAACAAAATAAAACTGTTTTACGCACCAGGGAAAAACTACAAACTATATCTCACCATAGAAGAAGTATGGAATGAACTCAATATAGAGATAAGAACAAATGATTCAACCTATTTATCTCAATAATAACCTTACAGACTCTCAAACCTCAGTGAAGGATCGCTCCTATCTCTAGGGTAAGGTTCAGTGTTCAGCAGGCATTGTTGTAATCAGTAATTGCTAGCGAAACACATCCGGTCTGGCAGCATTAGTGGAGAGAAAACAGAGTTAATATTTAAGGTTCTGCAACTTTTCTTTACTGGACTTGAAATGTTAACTCTGTTTTCTCTCACAGATGCTGTCAGACTTGCTGAGCTTTTTCAGCAATTCCTGTTTTTCTTTCAAATTTCCAGCACCAGCAGTCCTTCCTAATATTCTGTAATCAGTTTGTTTTCAGCATATTTCTGCATTCATTTGATGCTATATTCTTTTGTTAATGTCTGCTTCCAAGATCTTTAATCAAGCTGCTGACTCAGCTCACTTGCAACTTAACATGGATCCCTCATCATCATTTCTCCAACATCTTTATCAGATATTTCTCTCTATAACACGTTCACCACCTTTTCTTTCTGTCTTTCTCCGAAGCAACTCAGGACTTTTCCTAGCCCTGATTATTTATGGAAACCGCTAAACTAACAGCAGCTTTTCTGTTGTAAATCTTTTCTCTGAATGAACCTGTGCCTCAGCCTCCACTCTCTCGCTCTCTCTCTGGGTTGTGAAACTCGAGTCAGCAAACACAATAAAACTTACCTCCCAACGGGGCCCTGCTAATTATTCAGCCAAAGGTACACGAGTTCTTGGAAATGCTCATTGTGCAAAAATGAAATTTTATTGAAAAGACAGATCAGATCTTCATAAACCAATTAGGATATTATTAAGCTGGAGGGGGTTCAGAAGAGATTTACCAGGATGTTGCCAGGTATGGAAGGCTTGAGTTATAAGGAGAAGCTGGATAAACTAAGACTTTTTTTTCACTGGAATGTAGGAGGTTGAGAGATGATCTCATAGAAGTTTATAAAATAAAATGGGGCATAGATAGTTTTTTAGGAGAAAGTGAGGACTGCAGATGCTGGAGACCAGAGTTGAAAAACGTGGAAAAACACAGCCGGCCAGGCCAGGAAGGGCTTATGCCCGAAATGTTGATTCTCCTGCTCCATAGATAGTTTTTTCTATTGGATGGGGGATTTCGAATCTAAGGGGGCACACTTCTAAGGTGCGAGGACAGAGATTTTAAAAAAAGACATGGGGGTAAATTTTTTACACAGAAGGTGATTCACCTATGGAATGAACTTCCTGAGGAAGTGGTGGGTCTGGGCACAATTACAATGTTTAATGGGCATCTCAATAAATACATAGGAAAGGTTTGGAGGGATATAGGCCAGGACCAGACTAGTCAGTTTGGTTTTGGATTTTGGACTTTGGACAGCATGGTCTGGTTGGACCAAAGTGTCTGTTTCCATGTTATATGACCCTATGATTCTTTAACTCAAAGCTAAAATCCATTTTTCCTCTACCTTCGAATCTATGTTTACAGATAATACTCATGAGTCTTCAACATACAACTCCTTACTTTAATTTGCTGCACTAATGTCAGTTCATTTTAACATTAGTTTTTTTGGGGCCTAATTTTTCGGTTTCCCATTGCTATTTACCGTCAATTATCAGTATTGTTAGAATCCAGATTGTATGTAAACATCACAGATCAGTCTCCAATTCTGCTTACGTCCAGGACACCCTCTCCCTTTTTTTCTGGCATTGGTCAAGGGATCTTGTTTCCTAACTTTGTTGCTCCCCGGCCTCATCTCCCACTTAGTTTTGTTTCCACCTACTCGGTTTCATTTCCATCTCGTTTTATTTTTGTCCCAGATTGTCTGTCTATCAGCCTCATCTTCCTCCTTGGCCTGAATCTCAGCCTGTCTCCTCCTTGGCGTGCAATCCCCCGGTCTTGCTTCTGTGCTTTTCTGTTCTGGCCTTGTGTCCTTGTGTTTCTTTATCTAGATCTTGCCTTCAGTTCTTAACTTTAGGCTCCAGATCTGGCCTCCTCATTGCTACTGATTTTAGACTGCGTGTCCAGCTGCACTTCTGCCACAACAGGGAGCTTCGTCAGCCTGACAGTAAAAATAGGTTGAAAGTTGGATTTATTTTGTCGGTAGTGACGCATTTTATTTTGCAAGTTATTTCAATAATAAATGCAGTTTCATACATGCACACAATACCATTTTGAAAAATGCCCAAAAGATCCTAATTCAGGCTTGGATTTTTCTGATGGTTGGATAAACCATTTTCTAGTGTAGATGGCATACCGATGTTGCAGGTTGTGAGGGAATTCCCTGGGAAATTGAATATTCCACTTGGTAATTCCCTCAAGTATGGAACCCTCTGGAAGTATCCATTTAAAATTGGAAAATTTAGAGGTTCCACTGAATTAAAGAAAACAGTTACTTGGGAAAAATTAGACAATTAAAAGTGCAATCTAACTCCTGAGTAACTAACAAAGTGAGCCCCCAACTACACATCCTTCAGACTCCCTACACTCTAAACCCTAACTCGATATTCCCCCCCCCCCCCCCCCCCCCCCCCCCCGCCTCCACACCTGCCTGGGACCCTACACACACCCTTTATTCTGGAGGGTGTATCATTCAACACTGTCCAGGCTCCTGGAAAAGCCAATATCTCTCACTCAGTTGTCTCTCACTACTCTAAAGACTCCATCACTTACCTGGCTCTCTTGTGCCCTAGCATCATCCTTATTTGAAACTCCAACTAGCTGACATCCAATCTTCAAACCACTGAGCACCCTGCCCACTTGGTGCACTACCCCTACTCACCAGGCACCCTACTTACCTGACACTCAATCAATTACCTAGCATCTGACTCATGTGACATCCAACTCACCTTAGCAACCTGCTATCCTAACCGTCTGTCATCCTAACTTCATACTTGTTGTATATACTTTCCCCTTCACAGGAACCATCAAAGTGGCTGCCTTTAGTGAACAAATCATAACAGACTGTTGTGAAAACCCTCCTGTGGCTATCTTACAGGCCAGGGGGGAATCCATCAAATTTAACATAGAAGAACATAGAACATAGAAGAATACAGCGCAGTACAGGCCCTTTGGCCCTCGATGTTGCGCCGATCCAAGCCCACCTAACCTATACTAACCCACTATCCTCCATATACCTATCTAATGCCCGCTTAAATGCCCATAAAGAGGGAGAGTCCACCACTGCTACTGGCAGGGCATTCCATGAACTTACGACTCGCTGAGTAAAGAACCTACCCCTAACTTCAGTCCTATATCTACCCCCCCCTTAATTTAAAGCTATGCCCCCTTGTAATACCCGACTCCATACGCGGGAAAAGGTTCACACTGTCAACCCTATCTAACCCCCTAATCATCTTGTACACCTCAATCAAGTCACCCCTAAACCTTCTTTTCTCTAATGAAAACAGCCCCAAGTGTCTCAGTCTTTCCTCATACGATCTTCCTTCCATACCAGGCAACATCCTGGTAAACCTCCTCTGCACCCGTTCCAGTGCCTCCACATCCTTCCTATAGTATGGCGACCAAAACTGCACACAATATTCCAGATGCGGCCGCACCAGAGTCTTATACAACTGCATCAAGACCTCAGGACTCCGGAACTCAATTCCTCTACCAATAAAAGCCAGTACGCCATATGCCTTCCTCACCGCACTATTTACCTGGGTGGCAACTTTCAGAGATCTGTGTACATGGACACCAAGATCCCTCTGCTCATCCACACTACCAAGTATCCGACCATTAGCCCAGTACCCCATCTTTTTGTTATTCTTCCCAAAGTGAATCACCTCACACTTAGCTACATTGAATTCCATTTGCCACCTTTCTGCCCAGCTCTGCAGCTTCTCTATATCCTGCTGTAACCTGCCACATCCTTCCTCACTGTCAACAACTCCTCCGACTTTCGTATCATCCGCAAACTTGCTCACCCAACCTTCTAACCCCTCTTCCAGGTCATTTATAAAAATGACAAACAGCAATGGTCCCAAAACAGATCCTTGCGGAACACCGCTAGTGACGGCACTCCATGAAAAAACTTTGCCATCAACTACTACCCTCTGTCTTCTTCCATCCAGCCAATTCCTAATCCAAACCTCCAACTCACCCTCAATGCCATATCTCCGTATTTTCTGCAGTAGCCTACCATGGGGAACCTTATCAAACGCCTTACTAAAATCCATATATACCACATCTACCGCTTTCCCCTCATCAACCTCTTTCGTCACCTTTTCAAAGAATTCAATAAGGTTTGTGAGGTACGACCTGCCCTTCACAAAACCATGCTGACTATCCTTGATCACATTATTCCTATCCAGATGTGCATAAATCCTATCCCTTACAATTCTCTCTAAGACTTTGCCCACAACAGAAGTGAGACTCACCGGCCTATAGTTACTAGGGTTATCCCTACTCCCTTTTTTGAACAAGGGAACCACATTTGCTATCCTCCAGTCTTCTGGCACTACTCCTGTAGACAAAGAGGACATAAAAATCAAGGCCAATGGCTCTGCAATCTCCTCCCTTGCTTCCCAGAGAATCCTAGGATAAATGCCATCAGGCCCAGGGGACTTATCTATTTTCACCTTTTCCAGGATTTCCAACACCTCTTCTCTACATACCTCAAAGCCATCCATTCTACTTATTTGTGACTCAGTATTCACATCGACGACAATGCCCTGTTCCTGAGTAAATACTGAAGAAAAGTATTCATTCAGTGTCTCCCCAATCTCTTCCGCCTCCACACGCAACTTCCCACTACTATCCTTGACTGGACCTATTCCTACCCTAGTCATTCTTTTATTCCTAACATACCTATAGAAAGCCTTAGGGTTTTCCCTAATCCTACCGACTAAGGACCTTTCATGTCCCCTCCTTGCTGCTCTTAGCTCTCTCTTCAGGTCCTTCCTGGCTACCCTATAACTCTCAATCGCCCCAATTGAACCTTCACGTCTCATCTTAAGATAGGCCGCCCTCTTCCATTTAACAAGGGATTCCAATTCCTTATTAAACCACGGCTCCCTCACACGACCCTTTCCTCCCTGCCTGACAGGTACATAATTATCAAGGACACTCAATAGTTGCTCCTTGAACAAGCTCCACATATCATTTACACTCTTCCCTTGGAGTCTACTTTTCCAAGCCACACATCCTAAGTCATGCCTCACCGCATCATAATTTCCCTGACCCCAGCTATAACTCTTGCCCTGTAGTACACACTTATCCCTCTCCATCACGAGAGTAAAAATCACCGAATTATGGTCACTATCCCCAAAGTGCTCACCTACCTCTAATTCTAACACCTGGCCTGGTTCGTTACCCAGAACCAAATCCAGTATGGCCTCACCTCTTGTTGGCCTGTCTACATATTGTGTCAGGAAACTCTCCTGCACACATTGAACAAACACTGACCCATCTAACGAACTTGAGCTATAGCTTTCCCAATCAATATCAGGAAAGTTAAAGTCCCCCATAACAACCACCCTATTACTGTCACTCATCTCCTGAATCACCTTCCCTATCCTTTCTTCAATGATTCTAGGACTATTAGGAGGCCTGTAAAAGACTCCTAACAGGGTGACCTCACCTTTCCTATTCCTAACCTCAGCCCAAACTACCTCAGATGGCAAGTCCTCATCCATCGTCCTTTCCACCATATTAAATTGTTTTTAATACTGTTTTTCTAAAAGAGCCTTGATCAGAATCTCTCGTCAGAAATGCAGAGCTCTTAATGGAAAAAAAAGAAAGAGTGAATTGGTAATCTGAGTACGATTGCCACTGTTTGGAAAACTCCAGTTATTCACTCCTGTGTGAAAGTACTTTGCTCTTAACACCATCACACTTAAACTTGCAACTTAAGTGAAAAATTCCAGGATTACAGAGTCAGCTATTCTAAATGATGGACACTACTGTGCGGCGCTGAGGGAGTGCTACACAGTCGGATGTGCCCCTTATCAATGCTTCAATAAACCCAGGCTGTCTAACATCTGCCCTCTTGGGTTAATGTAAATGATCTGATGGCATTTTCCAGGAAAGAGCAGGGAAGTTCTTCCCAGTGTCCAGCCAAGATTTATTCACCTCATGAATGGGGTGGCATGGTGGCTTAGTGGTTAGCACTGCTGCCTCACAGTGCTAGGGACCCCGGTTCAATTCAAGCCTTGGGCAACTATCTATGTGGAGTTTGTACGTTCTCGCTGTGTCTGCGTGGGTTTTCTCTGGGTGCTCTGGTATCCTTCCATGGTCCAAAGATCTGCAGGTTAGGTGAATTGGCCATGCTAAATTGCCCGTAGTGTTCAGGGATGCATTAGTCAGGGGAAATGTAGGGTCTGGGTGTGGGATACTCGTTGGAGGTGCAGTGTGGACGTTTTGGGCTGATGTGCCTGTTTCCACACTCTCAGAATTCCAATTCTAAAACAGGCTATCTGATCATTGATAGTGCTAAAATCTGCGGGCGGGGGGGGGAATGTTGTTCTAGATCACCAGGCTGCCAGGTTTTTTTTAACCTCATCAACTGATCTACACAACTATTTTAACCAAAGTACATTAAAACCGTTTTAAACATCCTGGGGGTCTAAAAAAATGTTCTTTCTATCAAAAGATTCTTTATTGATAGCTCCTCTGATGGAGTCAGCTTTCCATGGATTCTACTCAGCTCATTGTTGTGTTGAGAGAAATGTTCCCGACGTGCTTTTGGATAAAGACCAACACAAATAACTGGAATTTTTAATATGCTATGAAAAATAAATTGCTTTGAGCAATCACTGAAAAGACACAGGAAGAATTAAAATTTTATATAGGCACAGAAATAAATGACTGCCCTTTGGAGTCCTCCATCTTTTAAAGACTTTACAGGAGCTGGTGGAGGAGTGGGAATGTCACTAGATTACCAATTGTCACGTTTCGGCTAATTCTCTGAGGAGAAAGGTTCAAATCTCATCACAACAACTGATGGAGTTTAAATGGGTAAATTGAAGTAATTAATAGGTCTGAAATTGGTCTGAGTATTTAACTATCTTTGGTTGTCATTAAAACTGCATCTGAAGACCCTCCTGTGCACAGTTGTAATGCCCTTACCCCTAGACTAGGAGGCCTGACTTCAAATGTGTGCTCCAAATGTGTGTAATCACATCTCCGAACATGTCGATTAGAAAAATAAGTTAAATAAATAAAAATAATCCATCCTTTTGTGGCACAGTGGCAGTGTCTCTGGATTGGGAGGCCTGGATTCAGTGTCACCTGCACCATTTCCAAATAGGTTGATTAGAAAAACAGGTTCGGTTAAAAAAATGTCCCTCTTCCATCCCTTTCCCTTCACCTTTCTTGGCCTGCATTGCCATTAATGGGCCTTGTATGTAAATTGATCCATTGGAATACATTGGCAATTTACTGGTGATGGTCAATAGGTTAAAAAACAAGAGTGCTTTTTATTTATAAAAAGCACTCAGTTGTATAAAAGAAAAAAAAACTGTTCCACCACTGTTGTTCAGAGTAGAAAATCTGACATCTATTCCTGACTTTGGCCTACAAATGACTCCAGATCCATAGTAATATAGTTAACCCTTAATTACCATTGTTCAAGGGCAAGTGGAGATGAGCATCAAATGCTCAGTGACGTTTACATACATTGAATAATAAACATCTTCATTATTTATTCACTCAGGATCTAGCATAGTGTAATCCTATAGTTAATAGGGTTGGTGGCCTCCCCATGTTGACCTCAAGCATGCATTCCTGCAAGCAGGGAGTCTAAGGTCTTCCCAGAAAGGCATGTGAAAAAAATACAGATTTTGTGCAAACTGTGTGGAATTTTCTTTGCTGAACTGGTTCAGTTCCCATCTCCACATTCCACCCCAACATGCCAAGCCAAGCTCCCAGGAAATGTAATCTATGCATAGAAGGCTTTTACCTCATACCCTAATCAGTGTTAAGCAACACATCAAATAGAACACTGAATAACTCCACCGAGGAGAAGTAAACAAATCAGTTCTGGACGTGAATTGTGAATTGAAATGTCAACACTGATGCCCATTAGTCATTTCTGACCAATCACAAAACAACTTAGACATGAGACATTTGCAAACTAAAAGTAAGTGATCTAGGTAAAAATCCAGGACTCAGATGGCAATGTCCAAACCTATAAGCACCTAGAATCCCTAAAGTACCACACTATTCCACCCATTAAGTCCACAGTGACCCTCCAAAGAGCATCCCAACCTGACCCAGCTGCCCTACCCTGTAGTTCCCAAGTTTAGTCCACGTGGTCTGTACATTCCTGGATACTATAGGCAAGTCAATCCACCTGACTTGCACATCTTTGGACTGTAGGAGAAAACCCACACAGGCACAGGGAGAATGTACAAACTCCACACAGACCATCAGCTAAGGGTGGAATTGAACTCAGGAAGCAGCAGTGCTAACCATTATATCACCTGTTCAATAAAGCTGCCAAGTTTTGAGAGATTAAAGGCCAACAGTCAAACAGTCCAGTAACCACGGAGGGAAAATTGGTGTAAATATTTAACTTAACCCACCTGGTAGGAAAGGGATTGTGTCATTGGATCTTGAAATCCTCAGGTTTTGTTGCATCTTTGTTGGGCTATTTGAGGGTCCTCATTTTAATCTGGGAGTTACATTTGATTGAGCCACTTTCCAATGTTTCATGTTGAAAAGTTGCAAAGTACAGAATTTGGACGACAGTGTGAGTTGAATCTTTTCACAGTGCATTAATTTTCAGCCCAGGGGTTGGGATGGCAAGACTTTCTCTCTAAGGGAGTCTCGACCCACAGCTCAAGATCATTTTGCACTCAAGTGCGTTCCGCTACTGTAACAAATACAGAGAGTGATGGAAAAACTCAGCATGTCTGGCAGCATCTGTGGAGAGAGAAACACAATTAGCCTATTGAATCTGCTATGACTCTTTCAGAACTGTTCTTCTTCACTACTCCCCATTAACTGGCTTGGCAAACTCCAAAAAACCAGAGGTGTTATATTGGTACAGGAATGGCCATTCTCGAGATTGCAATGTTATCTAACCTGAGTTAAATTAGCCGTGTATCTGTATTTTTAAATATAATATTATGTTTCAATGTATTAAGGAACATTGAAAATAGGAGTAGGCTA
This sequence comes from Chiloscyllium plagiosum, assembly GCF_037043375.1. Classification (NCBI taxonomy): domain Eukaryota; kingdom Metazoa; phylum Chordata; class Chondrichthyes; order Orectolobiformes; family Hemiscylliidae; genus Chiloscyllium; species Chiloscyllium plagiosum. Next base: position 74,265,843 of record NW_028270153.1, on the reverse strand, counting down.
TTTGGCCAGCCAAGCCTTCCCTTCCATGCAACTAGATAATGGTTGATCTTGTGCTCCAACACCATTCTCCTCCACTATCCTCATATCCCTTCTTTGATATTGAGAAAGTTATTGATTTCTGTTTGAATGTACCCAATGACTGAGCTCCCACAACCCTCTGGGGAATTCAATTTCAAGTACTGACAAATCTCCGAGTGAAAACAAAAGTTCTACCTCATCTCAGTCAAAACCATTCTTCTTTGTCTCCATTCTAAGTGGCGTGTGTCTTATTCCAAGTCTGTGATCCTACTGTACTCTCCTCCATCCTCTGCAATCCACAGGGAACAGCCTTCCTGCATCTACCCTGTAAGAAGTTTGTTTGCCTCAGTTAGATCGACTCTCATTCTTTGGACCTCTGGAGAATACTAGCCTTGTTTTGTCAAACTCAGAGAGGGAATAGGACCCCTCAAGGGCCAAAGTGGACATGTATGTGCACAACTGCAGGAGATGGGTAAGGTCCTCAATAAATATTTCTCCTCTGTGTACCACGGAGAAAGACAAAGACTTGGAAACTTGGGGAATGTGTCATTTCTTGGGGTCAATCCATATCACAGTACAGTAGGAGTTGAATGTATTAGAATGTATAAAGGTGGATAAATCTCCTGGTCCTGACCAGATATATCCAAGAATATTGCAAGGGGTTCGGGAAGAAATTATGGGGGGGGGGGTGGCTGATATTTTTGCATCATCATTAGCCATGGGTGAGGTCCTGGAAGACTGGAGCAATTGTTGTGCCTTTATTCAAGAAGGGCTGCAAAGAAAAACCTGGGAACTGTAGACCAGTAAGGCTAACATCTGTGGTGGGTAAATTACTTGAGAAGATTCTGAGAGATAAAACATACATGCATTTGGAAAGACAGGGTTTGATTAGGAGCAGAGACTAGATTAGAGTGTGCTGGAAAAGCACAGCAGGTCAGGCAGCATCCGAGGAGCAGGAAAATCAACGTTTCGGGCAAAAGCCCATTTTACCTAATTGATTAGGAGCAGTTAGCATGGCTTTGTGCATGGGAGAGCATGCCTCACAAGTTTGTAAGAGTTATTTGATGAAGTGATCAGGAAGACACCAAGGGCAGGGCAGTAGGCGTAGTCTATATGGATTTCAGCAAGGTCTTTGATAAGATACCACATGGAGGCTGCGCTGGAAGATTAGAACGCATTGAATCCGGGAAGATCTAGCAAATTCGAAATAAAATTAGCTTAATGGTAGGAAGCAAGGGGTAATAGTGGAATGACACTTGTCGGACTGGAGACCTGTGATGAGTGGAGTGCCTCAGGAGTCGGTGCTGTCATTCATTATTTGCTATTTGTAATTAATATCAATGATTTGGATGAAAATATATAAGGCATCATTAGTAAGCTTGCAGATGACACTAAAATAGGATGTATTGTGGACAGTGAGGAAGGTTATCAGAAATTGCAGCAGGACCTTGATCAGCTGGGGAAGTGGGCCAAGGAATGGCAAATTGTGTTTAATATGGATAAGTGTGAGGTCTTGCATTGTGGAAAGTCAAATCAAGGCAGGGGTTTCATGGTGAATGGTAGGGCCTTAAGGAGTGCAGTGGAACAGAGAGACCTTAGAGTTCAGGTGCATGGTTCTCTGAAAGTGGAGCCGCAGATAGACAGAGCAGTGAAGAAGGCTTTTGGCACACTGGCCTTCATCAGTCAGGACATTGAATATAGAAGTTATGAAGTTATGTTGCAGTTGTACAGGATGTTGGTGAGGTCGCGCTTGGAGGACTGTGTTCAGCTTTGGTCACCTTGCTGTAAGAAGGATGTTGTTAAACTGGAAAGAGTTGGATAAGCTGGGACTTCTTTCTTTAGAGTGTTAGAGACTGTGGGGTATAGTATGTATAAGATCTTAACAGGCATGGATAGAGTGAATACACTTAGTCTTTTTGCCAGGATTGGGGAATTGAGGACTAGAGGATATCAGTTTAAGATTAGAAGGGAAGGAATAAAAGGGAACCTGAGGGGCAACTTTTTTGCACAGAGGGTAGTATGCATGTATAATGAGCTGCATGCAGAAATTGTTGAGGCGGGTACATTAACAACATTTGAAAGGTACATGGAGAGGGAAGGTTTAGAAGGAGATGGGCCAAATTCAGGGAAATGGGATTCCGTGGATGGACAATCTGGTCGGCATGGACCAGTTTTGGCCCAAAGGGCCTGTCTCTGGGCTGTAGGACTCTATGACTCTGTGACTCTCCTCATTGTCGAAACAGATTTCCATTAGTAGGGATCTGTGAGAGCTAAATCAGTACATTGGACAAAGATTCAACAATAACCTTGAACTGAAAAATGTTCAGCCTTTATTAAAAAACACCGCATACAGTTTTTTGGCTAAAAAAAAGGAGAAAGACACAAGTTTTTCCAAGCTCTCCAAGTTTTTGGTGTTTTTAAAGAGGAAAAGTTAACATTTCTATACTTTAAAATATGCTGAGAAGTGACAGATTATCATTAGATGTTTGTCATTCATTAAACTGATCTTCGATCTGTATTGCCTTATTGGTTTTCCATAACATTAAGTTATGGACATCATTCCATAACTTTGTTTCTGCACAGACATTTCATTTAGGCTAAAATGTACGGGAAGGAGAAACTGAGTTGTGATTAGATGTAGGTTGATACCATGCTGAAAATGGTATTTTCATAACCTGCATATTCCCATATTCTTATATCCCCATTAAGCCCTGTGTGATTCCGATGTAACATCCATTCAACTGTTTCTGATATATAGAAAAGGAGGGATTGAAGAGGTATTCCTTCCCTTGAATGGATGGAGATATGGGTACAAATCCAACACTTACTTATATTCAATTTCTCGGCATACATAGATGACATGTGTTTACATGCAGTTCCTAAGGAGGCCAGTTTGTTAATGTCAATTGTTCACCTTCGTCAAAGGATTGAAATGTCCAAAGTACCAAAATGATGTTCATGCTGTGTTGTCGACTGGTTGAGGAGTAATCTTCCAGTTAGATAGATGGACCCAGTTGGAACGTCCTTCAATTTTGACTGAGCTTGGTGTTGTCAGTAGGATTTGAAAGAGGGCGCTGCAGCAGCGTCCTAATTTGTTTCTTTCCCAGTTCTTCACCAACACGCAATATCCTGGGTTTACTTACGGATATTGGGAGGCAATTGTGCTTTCCCCAGCTGGGCAATGCGATTGTCTGATCTGCGAGTGAAGAAACTTGACAGAAAGAGTTAACTATTTCAAGTAATGCTACATTTGCTCACCCATTACATGGAGATCTATGCCCTCTAGGAGTTCATCATGAGCATCCTACAGAGTCCTTATTGGTCAACCATGAACGACCTCTGCAGCTGATTTTCTGGTCGGCGAATGAGGAGTCATTCACTTGTGAAATAGTGCCAAGGGCAATACTTTGAGCTAATTTAATCCCGTTTCTTCAACTAATTTAGATAACCTCTCTTTTAAAGTACTGTTGGCTCATTCCACAATCCCTGCTGCCTGCGGGTGATGCACACAGTGCAGTTGCTGTTTTATTGAAAGTGATTCACATAATTCAGTACTGATTCCAGTCACGAAATGTGGTCCATTGTCTGAGTTATCATTTTAGGTCATGCAAAGCGGGGAATAACTCCAGTCAACAATATTCTCACTACCGTGTGTGCAGTAAAATTAGCAGTGGGGAAGGCTTCAATCCATTTGCTAAATACATCGACCATCACTAAACAGTAATTATAACAGTGTACTTTAAGTAACTCAATAAAATCAAGCAAAAGGACCATCTGGTGTGGGAGTAGGGGGAGGGTTAGTCATGCAAATAAGCCACATTTGAGCTGCTTTTTTCAAATCAGGGTGCCACCAGGTTTTCAGAAGTAGCTGTATCATTCCTTCCTTGCCAAGATGGATACAAGTATGAAAACAATCAATAAGCGCTGGTAACAAAGAGTCAGGAATACAAACTTGACCTACAGTGTTAGCCAGATGTCTCGTGTCGAGGAGTGTAAGCACTCCTTCGACTTCCAAAGTGTGTGTTCAGATTAAGAGACGTCCTTCTGTTGGAATTGCAGTTCGATTTGGCAAGCTCTTCATCCCCAAAGTAGCTACTCGATTTGGAGCCTGATTCCTGTTAGTTGGAGAAACTGAAATGGCTGATGCAGCCACGTCCTTAGCAGCCGAATCAGCACAGGCATTTTCTCATGGTACCCGAACGTGTGCGCAGTGCATTTAATAACAGCCAATTGAAGAGGACGCAGAATAGTATGGAGGAGATTTTTAATCCAAAGAGCATTCTGAATGGGAATTCTTGCAGAAGGAAGGAAGTCTTGTTGCTGCCAGAGGTGGCCAAAGTCATGGGAAACACCAAAATCATGGGAAACACCAAAATCATGGGAAACACCAAAGTCATGGGAAACACCAAAATCATGGGAAACACCAAATGCGTACCTGAAATTGGTGAAAACGTTAGAAATTTTATCAGTGGGTAGAATACAATCTCTGATAAGGGCAAAAAGCTCAGCTTTCTCTGCCGAGCCAAGTGTCTGTTGTGATAACGTAGCCTGACTGCCAGATGCCGTCCGGGGAAACAGAGGAAGTACCATCTACGTAAAATATGGGATCAGGATTTTCAAATGGGAGGTCTGCTAAATCTGGGCGAGGAGCAGTAAGGAAATGATCCCATAGCAAACAGTCATGCAAGCAGTCAGGAAGATTGTCAGGGGGTTGCTCAAGGAACATAGTGGAACAGGACCAAAACGAGAGGTAAGGAGTTTGCAATAGTGAGATCTCATAACTGCTCAGATGAGCTTGGGTGAGGTGTTGGGTCTGCTGAGGTGTGAGGAGGGTGCTGACAGATGCAAGGTGCACACCCATATGGGTGGGCGAAGGGTCAGATTAGAAGCTGCCTGCACTAGCCGTTGGACAGCAGTTAGGATTTGGGTGCATGGAGGGAGGCCACAGGCAACAGGATCCAATTTAGTGGAATAATAGGCGACCGGGCGATGACCATCGCCATGCTGCTGAGTTAGGACACCGGTGACACCTTCATCTATTACACTAACATACAGCTGAAAGGGTCTGTCACACAACGGGCGGCCTAGAGTGGGGGCTGCAGCCACAGCATCTTTGAGGGCAGCAATCACCGCAGGCTGATTGGGACAGCTGAAATTTAAGGGGAGCATTCGGAGAGGAATAAGGAGTAAAGGCTTTAGTGTAAATTGCAACATTTGGAAGCCACTGCCTGCAAAAATACACAAACCCCAAAAAGGCTGACATCTGTTTGGGTGAGGTAGGAGGTGGGTTTGCAAGATGGGGGTAATCTGTTCCTGGGTTAGGGAATGGTCCGTAGCACTAATTAACACCCCAAACATTTAACATGTGATTGACCCTTATGAACCTTAATGGGTGGGACCACATATCCCCACGAATGGAGATGTGAGGAGATAAACAGTATCCTTCTGGTTATGAACCTGTGTGATCATAGCAAAGAGTAACATGGGGATCAGGAACATCTGAATCAATGGACCGCCATTGAGGAGTAGCAAATAGGGGGAAGTTGCGAGAGTGGGCATGAGGGACAACAGATATTGATATGCCCCTATTGAGGCGCACAAATTCTACCTGCAAAGGGCAGAGTAAATCTCATCCAGCCAGGGTAATACTGAGTGACAGCAAAGGAGATAGAGCAGCTGCAGCCTTCAAACTGGACAGTAACTGGCTGTGTAAGTGGGTAAACAGCAATTTCACCTATGAAACCAGAAATTTCCACATGTTCACAAGAGAAGGGAAACTTATATCTTTGAATCAAGGACAAAGCCAGGGTTGAGTGAATTGCACCAGTGTCAGTCATAAAGGCAATAAGGTAACCTTCAATGCGAAGTATTGCTGTGAGTTTATCGGTGTGATCTCGTGAGAGGACAGGGTAGTTAGTCCGGGATAGTCAAATAGGGTTAGCGGTATTGAAGGATTGTGTTTACAGTGATAATGAACAATCCCTGGTGTAGTGGCCCACCCACCCACATTTGAAACAGGTGTTATGTGAAGGGGATTCCAGTGGTGAAATACAGTGGTCATGAGGAAATGGTCAGTACTGGTCAGTCTGGTGTCCCCTCTCCATCGAGGGCCTAGGAGAACGACAGCAAGCAGATCTCTGCACAAACTGCAACTTAATGTGGGGTACAGTATGAAGTCCCAATGGACGGTCACGGCCATTGCTCCAGTGGTAGGACACTTCAATTCATATCTGGTATTTACTATTAGATGACCAATCCGAATTATTAGTTTTTATAGAGGATGCTACCTTGTCAGACAAAACCTGTAACAGCATTGTATTAAACTGAGGGGACTGTCCTCCTTCAGTAAAAGTAGTATCCTCAGAATAGAGGGCGTACACACCACAGAAGCGGGACAAAATACAATGGCTTCCTCTTTAGGGATGTGTCTGCAGTCAAGGGGTTTGGAGATGTCCATATGGGTATGGAGTGCGTGATGTAGTGATGTGAGCATTAGCACACGTTGATCATCCTCATTTTGGTGTGGATTCCTAAATGTATCCCACGTGTCCCCATTTGCACCCAGTTCAGCCTTCCATCTTTCACCCAGATCAGGAGAAAGAGGGCTATAAATAAGAGAATATTAGTCCCGAGCAGTAGCACCATACATAGCTGTGGTGAATCTTAAATAATTAAGAAATCCTTCAGGGTCATCCTTGTAGAATGGATGGAGTGCCATTATTAAACACAGCTCCTGGGGGTTAAAGGCCTGCCAGACCTCGATGAATCGCTCTGCTTGGGTTATCAGCAGGAACTCGGGGATTAGCCTCAGACCTAAGTGGATAATTGGCAGGGAGTGGCGACAGAGGGAGGGGTTCTTCATCCGCAGGCTGAAGAGAAATATTAGGAAAGGAGTTATCTAAGTAGGCAAAGGGCTGTTCTGATGAGAGGTCAATACGAGATCTAGAGCAGTGTGCCACAGGCTGTATGACAGCTGAAGCACAAGTGGAAGGTAGGGTTGGGGGTGGGTGGTGGACAGGGATTGTTCAAGCTTTCTCTCACACAGAGGATGGTACGTGTATGGAATGAGCTGCCAGGTTAAATGGTGGAGGCTGGTACAATTGCATCATTTAAGAGGCATTTGGATGGGTATTTGAATAGGAAGGGTTTGGAGGGATTTGGACCGGGTGCTGTAGCGGGGGCTAGATTGGGTTGGGATATCTGGTCGGCATGGACAGGTTGGACCGAAGGATCTGTTTCCATGCTGTAGATCTCGATGACTCTATCACTTGAGTATGGAAAAATGGGCATGCCAGACAAACTGGGAGGATCCTCCTGTAATGAGACCTTTTTACCTCGCCCTTCATGCTTTTTACTTTTAACTGTTTGTTTCACAGCTACTTTGTCTAAGTTCTGATTTTTCACATCCCATAGTGCACACACAAATTTCAAAGTCTCCCAATCTTTCACTTTATCATTTGCGCACTTGTCATTATCCTTTATGAGCATTATCTCTCCAACTCATTAATCGCGAGTTCTCATTGCACCTAATGGATTCCTGGGCCCTGTGCAACATAATAGCTTTCCATTTTGGATTGGTGTTTTTCTTTATTTGTTTTTCGGCATATTTGCAATTTTCTAGGTCCCAGGTGCCCCCTAGTGGCCAAACGTCTTTTCTCAATTTATTGTGCAATGCTATTGACAGTCGATGTAAGTTCTGCTCATGCTCTGGAAATTTAGAACACGTAAAGGTTAAGGGTGAATTATTCTCAGCCTTATTTAAGGCCCGCCCCATACTACAGCACACAGCACTTTGTTATTCCTAGTACCAAAAACAATCAGAGATACAGGCCCAATCTAGAAAGTAAAAGTCTCTCTGATTTCATTTAAAAAACTCAAAATGATCTTAAACAAAAGATCCAAGCATGGATTTCCCGGTCAAACAGCAACTGGATCCCTGATCACCTCTGCTCAAATCCCAGTCCACTGAACAAATTTAGAATTTAGATTCGAAAACCGTCACCTTAGTGTCTCTGCAAGGGATGAGGGGTTGCAGTGGCCAGTGCCCAGTGGAGAGCTAGACCAAGGTTTTAATGCTTACTTTGGACACCCGTCTACCTCTTATCACTAGGCTGCGGCTGGATCGCTTGCTCAGTCACTGACAGAATTCACCCAGTTATTTGGTTTTCGCTCGTAATGTCGAATCAAATTTTAATTAGCAGGGATCTAATCTCCAGCATCTGCAGTCCTCACTTCCGAATAACGGTCATTAAAATACAATCCAACCATTGACCCTTGACATTAAATGGCATTCTCCACTTCTTGAAAAAGTGCAGTTCCAACTTCACTCAAGACGCTTGACACCATCCATCATCCACAACGCAGCCTGCTTGATTCCTGTCCATCACCTTCAATATTCACTACTTCTGCCATAGGCAGAGCAGTACAGTGTACAAGGTGGACTTCCCCAACACACCCAGACACCTTCAACAGCATCTTACAGGTATTATAGTCTTTCACAATCTTGAAGGTCAAGGGTAGGAGTCCGTTTTATTGAATGAATGAATGAAATTTGATTCAACGAATGAATAACGTTTGATTCATTGAATGAGTGAGTGAAGTGTGATTCTTTGACTGAATGTTTGCAGATTGATTCATTAAATGCAAATATGCAGATTGATTCATTGAACGAATGAATAAAGTTTAGTTCATTGAAAATATTTGATTCAATGAATGAATGAATGGAGTTTGCTTAATGATTGAATGAAGTTTGATTAATTGAATGAATTAATTTGGTTTGATTCACTGAAAGAACGAAAGTCATTTGACTCAGGAAATGAATGTATGCAGTTTGATTAATTGAAAGAATAAATGCAGTTTGATTCATTGAATTAATGAATACACTATGATTCAGTGAATGAATGAATGAAGTTTGATTCAATGATGATGAATGAAGTTTGATTCATTGAATGAATGTATAAGTATGATTAAATGAATGAATGAAGTTTGATTCACTGAATAAATGAAAGAAGTCTGGCTCATTGAATGGATGAAAGAAGATTGGTTCATTGAATAAAAGAATGCAATTTGATTAATTGTGTAATTGAATGAAGTTTGATTGTTGTGGTTCAGTTCGCCGAGCTGGAAGTTTTTGTTGCAAACGTTTCGTCCCCTGGCTAGGCGACATCATCAGTGCTTGGGAGCCTCCTGCGAAGCGCTTCTTTGATGTTTCCTCCAGTGTTTATAGTGGTCTGTCCCTGCCGCTTCCGGTTGTCAGTTTCAGCTGTCCACTGTAGTGGTTGGTATATTGGGTCCAGGTCGATCCAGCTACTATCATAGGGCAAGCCAGACAGAGAACAGCCAGGGAATTCCTAGAGGCATGGCATTCATCCACAAACTCCATCGACCTGGACCCAATATACCAACCACTACAGCGGACAGCTGAAACTGACAACCGGAAGCGGCAGGGACAGACCACTATAAACACCGGAGTAAACATCAAAGAAGCGCTTCGCAGGAGGCTCCCAAGCACTGATGATGTCGCCTAGCCAGGGGACGAAACGTTTGCAACAATAACTTCCAGCTTGGCGAACAGAACCACAACAACGAGCACCCGAGCTACAAATCTTCGCACAAACTTTGAAGTTTGATTCATTGAATGACTGAATGCAGCTTTTTTTCATTGACTGAATGAATAACGTTTGTTGCAATGATTGAATGAATGAAGTTTCACTCTTTGAATCGATGCCTGAAGTTTGATTCATTGAATTAATGAATGAAGTTTGATTCATTGAATGACTGAATGCAGTTTGAATCATTGAATGAATGCACGCAGTTTGAATCATTGAATGAATTGCCAGGGTTGGAGGATTTGAGCTACAGGGAGAGGTTGAATAGGCTAGAGCTGTTTTCCCTGGAGCATCAGAGGCTGAGGGATGACCTTATAGAGGTTCACAAAATTATGACAGGCATGAATAGGATAAATAGACAAAGTCTTTTCCCTGGGTTGGGGGAGTCCAGAACTAGAGGGCATAGGTTTAGGATGAGAGGGGACAGATATAAAAGAGACTTAAGGGCAACTTTTTATGCAGAGGGTGCTATGTGTATGGAATGAGCTGCCAGAGGAAGTGGTGGAGGCTAGTACAGTTGCAACATTTATAAAGCATCTGGATGAGTATATGAATAAGAAGAGTTTGGAGGGATATGGGCCAGGTGATGGCAGGTAGGACGAGATTGGGTTGGGGTATCTGGTCGGCATGGACAAATTGGACTCAAGGGTCTGTTTCCTTGTACATTTCAATGACTCGATGAATCTATGGATGTGTGCAGTTTGAGTCATTGAATGAATGAATGCAGTTTGATTCATTGTATGACTGAATGAAATGAAGTTTGAATCATTAATTGATTGAATGAAGACTGAGTGATTGAAAGAAGGAATGAAATTTATTCAATGAATGCATGAATGATGCTTGATTCGTTGAATGAATGAAGTTTGATTCATTGAATGAATGAAGTTTGATTCAGTGAATGAATGAATGGAATTTGATTCATTGAATGAATAATCGTAGGTTGATTCATTGAATTAACGTGTGCAGTCTGATTTATTGAATGTATGAGTGAAGTTTGATTCATTGAATGAAGTTTCATTTAATGAATGAATGAATGAAGGAAAGGGTTCAGAAAATATTTACAAGAATGTTGCCAGGGTTGGTTAATTTGAGCTATAGGGAGAGGTTGAATAGGTTGGGCCTGTTTAGCCTGCAGTGCCGGAGCCTGAGATGTGACCTTATAGAGGCTTATAAAATCATGAGGGGTATGGATTGGATAAATAGAAAAAGTCTTTTCCCTGGGGTGGAGTAGTCCAGAACTAGAGGGCATAGGTCTAGTGTGAGAGGGTATGTGTGTATGAAATGACCAGCCAGAAGAAGTGATGGAGCCTGGTACAATTACAATATTTAAAAGGCATCTAGATGTGTGTATGAATAGGAAACATTTAAAGGGATATGGTCCAAGTGCTAGAAAATGGGACAAGATTATTTTTGAATAACTGGTTGGCATGGATAATTCGGACTGAAGAGTCTGTCCCTGTATTGTATATCTCTATGATTCTATGAGTATATGAATGAATGCAGTTTGATTCATTGATTAAACAAATGCATTTTGATAATTTGAAAGAATTAATGCAGTTTGAATATATGAATCTAGTTTGATTGATCGAATGAATGAATGATATTTGATTCATTGAATGAATGAATGCAGTTGAATTCAGTGAATTAAGGAATGACATTTGATACATGGAATGAATAATTGAAGTTTGATTCATTGAATTAATGATGGAATTTAAATTAAATGAAAGAAGTTTGATACATTGAATGGATGAATAAAGTCTGATTCATTGAGAGGTTCAATGCAGTTGCATTGATTGAAGGACCAAACAAAGTTTAATTCATTTAATGAGTGAATGCAGTTTGATTCATTGAATGAACAAGTGTTATTTGATTCAATGAATGGAGTTTGATTCAGTGAACAAATGAATGCAGTTAATTTCATTGAATGAAGGAATGATGTTTGATTCAATGAATGAATGGTATTTGTTTGATTGAATAAATGGATGACATTTAGATCAATAAATAAATTAGTGGATTTTGATTCAGTGAATGATTGAATGCAGTTCAATTCATTGAATGAATGAATGCATTTTAATTAATTGAATGAATGAATGAAGTTTGATTAATTGAAGAAATGAGTACAGTTTGATTCATTCAATGAATGAATGAAGTTCAATTCAATGAATGAACGAATGCACTTTAATTCAGTGAATGTATGAATCCATTTCAATTCGTTGAATGAACGATGTTTGTTACATTGAATGAATGAAGTTAGATTAAAAGAACAAAAGAAATAATGAAGTTTGATTCATTTAAGGAACAAATGCAGTTTGACTCATTGAATGAGTGAATGTACTTCAATTCATTGAATGAATGAATGCAGTTTGATTCATTGAATGAACGTATGAAGTTTGATTTAATGAATGAATAAAGTTTGATTTCAACGAATGAAATTAAGTTTTATTTATTGAATGAATAAATGAAGTTTCATTCAACGAATGAATGAAAGAAGCTTCATTCATTGAATGAATGAATGCAGTTGGATGTATTGAATAAATGAATGAAGTCTGAGTGATTAAAAGAATAAATGAAGTTTTATTCAATGCATGAACAAATGAAGTTTGACACTGAGTGAATGAATGAAGTTTGATTTATAGCATGAATGAATGAAGGCTGATTGATTGATGGAATGAATAAGCTTCTCACAATGCATGAATGAATGAAGTTTGATTAAATGAATGAATGAATGAGGTTTGATTTATTGAATGAATGAATGAAATTTGACTCAGAATGAATGAAGTCTGAGTGATTGAATTAAAGAATGTGATTTGACTCATTGAACAAGTTAATGCATTATGATTCAGTGAATTTCTGATTGATGTTTGATTCATTGAATGAATGAATGAAGTTTGATCCATTGAATGAATGAATGAAATTTGATTCATTGTAGTAACAATGTAGTTTGATTAATTGAATGAATGAATACAGTTTGTTTCATTGAATGAATGAATCAAGTTTGATTCATTGAAGTAACAAATGTAGTTTGATTCATTCAATGATCGAATACAATTTGATTCATTGAATGATTGAATAAAGTTTGACACACTGAGTGAATGAATGAAGGTTGATTCAATGAATGAATGAACAAATCAAGTTTGATTCATTGAATGAATGAGTGAAGTATGATTCATCTAATGAATGATTACAGTTTGATTCATTGAATACACGTGCAGTTTGATTCATTGAATGAATGAATGAAGTTTGTTCATGTATGAATGCATTTTGATTCAGAGAATGAATGAGTAAAGTGTGGTTCAATGATTGAATTTGTGAAGTTTGATTCATTGAATGAATGAATGAAGTTTGATTAATTGAATAAATGCAGTTTGATTCGTTGAATGACCGAATGCAGTTTGATTTGTTGAATGAATGAAGTCTGAATAATTGAAAGAATGAATGAAGACATAATCAAACAATGAATGAATGAAGTTTAATTCAATGGATGAATGAATGATGTCTGAGTGATTGAATGAATGAATGCAGTTTTACTCAATGCATGAATGAATGAAATTTAATTCATTGGATGACTGTGAATGAAGTTTGATACAGTGAGTGAACGAATGAAGTTTGATTCTTTGAATGAATGCAGTTTGATTCATTGATTGTATGAATGAAGTTTGATTCATTGAATTAACAAATGCAATTTGATTCATTGAATAAATGAATGTATTTTGATTCATTGAATGAATGAAATTTGATACACTGAATGAATGCAGTTTGATTGATTGAATGCAGTTTGCTTCACAGAATGGCTGAATGAAGTTTGTTTCATTGAATGAAGTTTGAATCATTGAATGAATAAGTGCACTGTGATTCAGTAAATGACTGAATGAAGTTTGATTCATTGAATGACAGACTGCAGTTTGCATGTTTGAAAGAATGAATGAAAGCAGTTTGATTCAGCGTACGACTGAAATTTGATTCATTGAACGAATGAATGACATTTGCCTAAATGAATTAATAAAGTTTGAATCATTGAATGAATGAATAAAGTTTGATTCTTCAAATGAAGGAAGAAAGTTTGATTCATTGAATGAACGAAAGAAGTCTGATTCATTGAATGAATAAATGCAGTTTGTTTCATTAAATGAATAAATGAAGTTTGATACACTGAATGAATCAATGCAGTTTAATTGATTGAATGAATGTAGTTTTAATCACTGAATGACTGAATGAAGTTTGATTAATTTATTTAATGAATGATGCTTGTTTCATTCAATGAATGAAGTTTGATTCATTGAATGAATGAACGCAGATTGTTTCATTGAATTGATTCACATTCATTTATTGAATGTCTAAACGAAGTTTGATTTATTGCATAAATGAATGAAGTCTGAGTCATTGAAAGAATGAATGCAGTTTGTTTCACTGAATGAATGAAGTTTGATTCATTGAATGAATGAATGAACTTTGATCCACCGATTGAATGAATGCAGTTTAATTGATTGAATGAATGTAGTTTTAATCAGTTAATGACTGAATGTTGTTTGATTCATTCAATGAATGAAGTTTGATTTGTTGAATGAATGAATGCAGATTGTTTCATTGATTTAATTAATTCACATTGATTCATTGAATGGCTGAATGAAGTTTGATTCACCGAAAGAATGAAAGAAGTTTGATTCATTGAATGAATAAACGTAATTTGTTTCATTGAATGAATGTATGCTGTTTGATTCATTGAATGAATGATTGAGGTATGATACACCGAATGAGTAAATGTAGTTTGATTGAGTGAATAAGTGAATGAAATTTGCTTTTTTGAATGAATGACTGTAGTTTGAATCATTGAATGAATGAAATTGGATTCATTGAATGGATGACTGAAGCTTGATTCATTGAATGAATGAAATAGGGTTGATTCATTGAATGAATGAATGCACTTTGATTTAGTGAATGACTGAATGCAGTTTGATTCATTGAGTGGATAAGGCATGGAACTGGAGCCTGAACCTCATCAGATCACACATGATCTTGTGGAATGGGGGAGTAGACCTGATGGGCTCTCTGATCTATTTCATCTCCTACATGTTATAATCCTATTAACTTAGTCAAGTTTATTCATTCTAATTAATTGTTCTTCCCATTGTTAGACTTGAAAACATTTTATCCATTGGTTCTTTGACTGGTTCTGCCCTGGCCTTGACTCATGATTTCTCTGCCCATCCAGCTGTTGTGTTTAAATACAAGCTGACAGTAAATCCATGCTTTTCCTGGAAAGCGTGGAGTGGGATTGTAAGACTGAAAGTGATAGGCTTACAGATGGCAGTATAAATGACAAAGGGTGGTAATCCCAATACATGAGTTACACGAATGTGCCCAGCATCCATTATCCCCTTCCACTCTCTCCAGTCTTGTGCATGTTGTTAACTTTTGAAATAATGCATTAACATCTGTTCTAACTGTGGAGGAAGTGGAATGATGATAAACTTATCCATTCAGCAAAAGTGCTGAAACAAGTTATGTAACTGGCTTGAGCTAAAATCTGGATGCAATGGTTGGAATCATTTAACCATCATTCAATGAGGCAGGTCCAAAATCCGTGGTGGATATGACAAGAGATCTCATTGTATTTTTAAACCAATTTGAAATGAACAATAATGATAAATGGGTATTTTTCAGTGGGGTAAGATTTGGGTGAGATTTTGTTGCAAATCACATCCAGAACAGAATTATATTCATTGTGGAGTGTTCTGTTGTTGTTAATAGAGTACAGCTTAATTATGAGTCAAATAAATCAGTATTTTATTCAACGTACAATGTTTTAAATCTCTTGACTGTAGCTGTAGCTCAGAATCAAAACAGGTAATCTGGTATTGCCTTTTGTGTATCTTCCCACAGGGTATCCGCAAAATAAAAATCAAACACTGTGGTGGTGTTAATCTGAAATAAACAAATACACAATATCTGGGAAATGCAGACAGTCCATGTTTGTCTCCCCATGCAATGGAGACTGCATTCCGAGCAGCAAGTAAAGTAAGTTAGTTTAGCTGATATATAAATAATGCAAGCGATGTATGGTGCCATAGACAATGTAGAAGGACAAAATAAAGCTATTTTTATACCTTTTATGACAACATGTGAACATGTTGATGAACAGAATTACATTGACATCTTAAAATGGTACAAATGTGGTCTGGTCATATCAGAAGCATGGATATGTTGCTGCACGGAGAAATCTCCCTTTCGAATCCTGATCAGGATTGGAATTTGTTTTGTTGTGGCATCAGGTTGGTATTAGCAAGAGATTGTTTGAGAAGTGAGCCTGGTGGTGAGGGAAGTGGTGACAAAGGGAACCATCGCATGGCTCAGAGATGGAGGTATGGGGTAAGAGCAGCATTGTGGACACTGCAGGCACAGTTCAGGCCTCAGTTCAGTATTATGGAGGTAACACTCAGGTGAGTAGAAAGGACAACATGTTTCACCAGATTATGTTCATTTCAGAAAACAAAACAAAGACCAGAACTCTTCCTGCATTTGCTGTGCATTATAACGTAAATTTATAGTTAGTTCTCCTTTAACTCTGTAGTTGCCTTCCAGTGGAACCTCACTTCATCGAAAATCGCTTAATGGGGCCGATGGGAAAACTGGGGCAGGGCAACCCGCAAAAAACTATCGTTCACAATCGCTCAGAAAGCATGCAATGGTTAGCACAACCTGAATGAATGTTTAAATCACATTTATTAATGAAACAAAAGCAAATTTAACACATTACATTTTAAAAATATAAGAAAGCTGGTGATTATTCAGCACCTTTACCAGAATGTTGCACTGTCAGTAGCTGATATTGGTGCATGTGCAAGATAGCACGAAGAACAATGCTGATATCACGTTTGCATGGCACCGCGTGATTACCAGCATTGACACTGTGCATGCACCGAATGGGGCAGAGATTTCAGCACGGACACTGGAGCACACCCAGAACAAAGTGAAAAGTCAACAACACCAGCTTATAGCCCAACAGGTTTATTTGGAAGCACTAGCTTTTTGAGCGCTGCCTCTTCATCAAATGGTTGTGAAGCAGGACCATAAGACACAGAAATTATAGCAAAAGATTACAGTTCATACAATGTCAGGACAACATTGACCACAACACCTCACAACCCTGTCATGGCAATCACTGCAATACATGTCAGAGTGTCGACACGGATATGACTGTTACACGCGGGGACACCACCCACCATGTACAAGGCAGGTACTCATATGACTCGTACTGCGCTGTCTTTCTCATATGCTGCATGCAAGGTTAACCCGAGACATGGTACATTGGTGAGACCAAGCAGAGTCTACCACAACAGATAAATGGACACCGCACAACAATCACCAGGCAGGAGCATTCCCTCCCAGTCGGGGAACACTTCAGCGGTCAGGGACATTCAGCCTCGGACCTTCAGGTGACCATCCTCCAAGGCAGACTTCAGGAGAGGCAACAATGCAGAGTGGCCGAGCATAGGCTGATAGCCAAGTTTGGTACCCATGGGGATGGCCTCAATCAGGACCTTGGGTTCATGTCACACCTTAGGTGACCCCACTGCACTATACACAGACACTCGTATATGCACATACACACTCACACACACATCCACACCGTCTCTCTCATATACATGCTCTCTCTCATACGCACGCTCATACAACCCCCATACTCACACTCATGCTTGCACACACAGAAACACACGTACTCTTTCATGTGCACTCACACTCACACAGATGCACACACTCACTCTGTCTCTCTCTGTCTCCTGCACGCGCACACATAGATAAGTCTATGGGGTGAATTTGTATTTGCAGAATTATATTTGCAGATACATTCTATTTTACTCAAAAATGCAGAACATGCAAAAAGTCAATGCAGGCTGTCAATCCATGTAATATTTTGTAAATTCCACTTTGGAAATAGCACCAGTCTGACTCATAATTAAGGTACAAACAGACTCTAATCTCACATCTTTAAGACATTGTCTGAGCTGAGCTGTCACCTTTTGTTAAAAAACCTCAAGTTATCGTGAGAATGTGATTTAAAAGAAGTTCCTGGGGTGGCACGGTGGCTCAGTGGTTAGCACTGCTGCCTCACAGCACCAGGGTCCCAGATTCAATTCCAGCCTTGGGTGACTGTCTGTGTGGAGTTTGCACATTGTCTGCGTGGGTTTCCTCCGGGTGCTCCGGCTTCCTCCTACAGTCCAACGATGTGCCAGCCAGGTGAATTGGCCATGATGAATTGCCCGTAGTGTTAGGTGCATTAGTCAGAGGGAAATGGGTCTGGGTGGGTTACTCTTCGGAGGGTCGGTGTGGACTGGTAGGGCCGCAGGGCCTGTTTCCACACTGTTGGGAATCTATTCTACACATTAAAAGAACTGAAACCAGCAAACCCATTCTGAAAGATGAAAAATGTAACAATCTAGGTTTGTTCAATGTATCGTTTCAGCTGGATGACACTGTAATCTTTTATTATAAATTCTCTGTTTTATGGTCCGAGTTTACAACCACCTGATAAAGAAGCAGTACTTCAAAAGCTAGTGCTTCCACATAAACCTGTGGACTATAACCTGGTGTTGTGTGATTTTAACTTTATCCAACCCAGATCAACACCGGCTCCTCCAAACCATGGCCTTCATTAGGTCGCTGTGCGGCACAAAGACCGGCACCGATGTCACACATGCACAGTATGGCCCAGACACCGGCGCATGTGCACTACGGCGTGGAGATATCAGTGCATGTGCAAAATGAAGGGTGTGAACCAATCCCCACTGGAATCATGCAATTGCCCACAGAGATGAACATTCTTGAAAATACCATTCCTTAATGTTTCAGTGATGTTATAGTCAAATCGCTTTGCCGAAACATGCATTATCACAGAACTATATGTATTAGACTAGATTAGATTACAGTGTGGAAACAGGCCCTTCAGCCCAACAAGTCCACACCGACCCGCTGAAGCGCAAACCACCCATACCTCTACATTTACCCCTTACCTAACACTACGGACAATTTAGCATGGCCAATTCACCTGACCTGCACATCTTTGGACTGTGGGAGGAAACCAGAGCACCCGAGGAAACCCATGCAGACACGGGGAGAATGTGCAAACTCCACACAGTCAGTCGCCTGAGGCGGGAATTGAACCCGAGTCTCTGGCGCTGTGAGGCAACAGTGCCACCGTGCCGCCCACTTTTGCCTCGACGCTGTTCCTATCCCTCTACTCCTTGCCTATTCATGTATCTGTGAAGACGCCTCTTAAACTTTGCAATTAGATTAGATTAGATTACTTTACAGTGTGGAAAAGTATTCTTGAAGGCATTTTCAGCACTCTGAGGTGATACTCCTTTCACAGGTCATAATTTAGTACGACTATCGAATCTTCAGACAGATTTTTAACACACTATACTAGTTTGAGCCTGCAGTTCATCATAGAATCATAGAGTCATACAGCACGGAAACAGACCTTTCAGTCCAACTTGTCCATGCTGAACATAACCCTTAACTAAACTCGTCCCATTTGCATGCTCCTGGACCATATTCCTCCATGCATTTCCTATTCATATACCCATCCTAGTGTCTTTTAAACGCTGTAATTGTACCCGCATCCACCACTTCCTCAGGGAAGTTCATCCCACATTCGAACCACCATCTGCGTGAAAAAATTGCCTCATTTGTCTTTTTTTAAGTCTCTCTCCTCTCAACTTAAAGATGTGCCTCCAGTTTTGAAATTCACCATCTTAGGAAGTGACAAGTATCCTCAATTATATATACCTTTCATTATTCTATTACCTTCTATCAGGTAACCTCCTATGCTCAAGTTAAAAAAGTACCAGCTCATCCAGCTTTTCTTTCTAACTCAAACCTTCCATACCTGTCAACATCCTGGTAAATCTCTTCTGAACCCTTTCCAGCTTGATAAGACCCTTCCTATAACTGGGCAACCAGGACTGGACACAGTACTCCAGAAACGGCCTCACTAATGTCCTGTAAAAACTCAACATAATGTTCCAACTCCTATACTCAAAAGATCGAGCAATTAAAGCAAGCGTGCAAAATGTCTTTTTAACTATCCTGTCTATATGTGATGCAAACTTTAAAGAATTATGTACCTGCACCCCTAGGTCCAGTTCTACAACACGACTCAAGGCCCGACCATTAATTGTATAAGCCCGATGCTTATTTGTTGTACCAAAATGCAATACTGCGCATTTATCCAGATGATACACCAAGACAATTTAAAGGGTTGTTCTTTCTCTATGTGGCACATTGGTGATGCAAGACACTCTGATATACATTGTGTTTTCTCAAGACCAGGAAAGGCTTTGACAAAGAATTCAAAAGATATACACTTATTTACAGGATGAGGACATTGCTGGATAGGCCTGTATTTATTATCTATGCCTTTATTGCCCAAAGTCAACCACATTGCTGTGGGCTCGGAGTCACATGTAGGCCAGATCAGGTAAGGATGAGAGGTTTCTCTCCTGAAAGGACATTAAAGAACCAGACAGATTTTTCTGACAATTGACAAATTCCACAATCTGGGAGAAAGTGAAGACTGTAAAAGCTGGAGAGTCAGAGTCAAAAAATGTAGCACTGGAAAAGCTCAGCAGGTCAGGCAGCATCTAAGGAGCGTGAGAGTCGATCTGCATGGCGGAATTTGAAAACAGTTTCACAGAACATTACCTAGGTCTCCAGATCAACAGTCCAATGATACAGCCACTAGGCCATCATTTTCTCTCAAGCTATCTGCTCAGGAGAAATATTGGGAACAGGAAGAATTTCAGGGGTAAATATACAAATGCAAGGTGTATCACTGATCTGGCATTTGAGGCAGTGCGAAATGGTTTAGTTAGGTTGGCTGGATCATTGGTCTACAGAGCAGTGTGATGCTGACAGTGTGGGTTCAATTCCCATCACCGGCTTGAGG
Organism: Chiloscyllium plagiosum; assembly: GCF_037043375.1. NCBI lineage: Eukaryota > Metazoa > Chordata > Chondrichthyes > Orectolobiformes > Hemiscylliidae > Chiloscyllium > Chiloscyllium plagiosum. Next base: position 74,245,272 of record NW_028270153.1, on the reverse strand, counting down.
TTACCATGAAGTACTCTCCTTGAAAACCTCTCTTCCCTTGCCTGAGGTCTGCTGGCCCTCAGGTTAAATCACCACCAGTTGCTTCTCTCTCTCATGAGAGTGCAGTCCTTATGGTCTAGTAAGACTATGGTGACACAATATTTCTATGACCTGCCATTATGTAACCTCCATAAGGGACCAGCTTCCTTTTTCATTTGGGTTGTAATGAAACAAAGCTAGTTCATTCACTGCAAGTAATGAGAGACCATTTAAATGCCCAGACTGTGGGAAGTGCTGCAAATGAGGGCCTGATGTCCCATCAGCATTGTCTCACTGATGAGAGACTAATCGTTGCAACCCTTGTAGAATTGGGTTCAAGCAGTCAACTGACCTCACAAGTAATCAACTGACATCAGCTCACTTACCCTGGGGAGAGGCTGTTTCCTTTGCTATGTGTGGGAAGAGATTGAATCAAATATGTGCCTTCCTTCGACACTGGGGAGAGGAAGTTACTTCGTGTGAGTGTAGGAGGAGATTCAATCATCCATGCACCCTCTAAGCCCCCAACAACTTCACACTGGGGAGAGACCATTCAGTTGCTCAGAAAATGGGAAGACATTTGGTCATTCATCTAATCTCACAAGACACCAGCAATTTCATAAGAAATGACTGACTGGACTCTTGCTGTTAATCACATCACAGGCAGAAGTATGTACATTGGGGTCTCACATGTTAGCTTCTTTTGAAGACCTCTTCCTGTTCCCTATCTCCTTCATGCTCACGTCCAATAACAAGTGCAAGGAACTCATGGAGCTTCTTTATCATTGAGTCAATACAATCAGCTGCCTCTGCTGTCTCTTTCCCCTCCACTGGTTTACTGGATCAACCTGATCCTAAACATCCTCCTTATCTGAACTCCTCCTCACTTCGCCCATCCAGCCTCAGGACACACCAGTGAGTTCATTCTGGACAGAAAGAAATACAAATGCTTTGAATTCCCTTGTGTAAGAGCCAGGTTATATTATATCCGAAGTATTATGGCCATAGAGGAAGTGCAATGGCTGCATTATTCCTGGGATGGTGGGAATGCCCTATGAACAGAGAATGTGCAAACTGTGCCTATACTCTCTAAAGTATCAAAGAATGAGAAGGGATCCATATGAAAAATATAAAATACTTACAGGGAGAGTTAGGATGGATGCCGATAAGATATCTTCCTGGTCGGGGACTCGAAGTAGGAGGCACAATTTACCCTTGGGTATAAGCTGATGACTTTTATTACTCAGAATTGTAATAGTAATTATGCTCATTTAATGAGCCGGTGCAGACACAATGGGCCAAATGGCCTCTTTCTGTACCATAACATTTTTCAGATTCTGTGATTGTGGCGAGAGCTTTATAATGTTATGAAGGCATAAGGGGTACTGTACCTTTAAGAGTTGAAAGTCAGCAAGGGCTTAGAGAAGCACACAGAGTACTAGAAAATGTCAAATGTAACATTTGGTTGAATAGCTAGATTAGCTGGGTTGCCTGGAGACAAAAACAAATTCAAATTCAGCCAATCTGTTTAAATTATGCCCCAAAATACCAAACACTAATCAAGTTTGAATTTAGTATTTTGACAATATTAACACCAATTAAATAATCCAATGCTTTGGGGTATAAAACCAAAATCAAAAAATTGAACAGTTGGAGGAGAACTGCCAAAAGACCAACAAATGTGGGCTGCTAGTGAGAACTCTGAGAGGTAACGAGAGAAGGAGCTTGTACTGAGAAAACACATTGACACAGACGTAGAGAGCAAATCTACAGAGGAAGATACAAAGAGAAGATTCAACAGCTGGCTGGTTTTGAAATTTGAATGTTTCAGTAAATCTTTTACCAGACTAGTATTGTAGATGGGAAGGTAAAAGATTGGTTAGAGAAAGGAGTTGTAAATAGTTATTAATTAATTATTCTCTGTTAGACTTTAAAAAATAAAGTTGTTAATTTTTACTTAAAATATTAACTTTTGGGAATATTTCCTTACCTTTCAAATTTTAACAGATTATAGCATGGATTAAATCATTTCTGTGTTGCTGGTTTTAAATTAGCGGGGGTGGGGGGTGGGGGTTGGGGGTTTACCCCATGTTGTAACAATAATCCCACATTCACTGGGAGAACCACTGTATACAGACTGGTTCCACTCCATTCATCCAGCCTCACTGTGGAAAGCAGTTTAGTGATTCCCTAGATGGCAGGAAGTGCTATAAAGATTCCAGAGAGCTGATGTATACTCAGTGTATTCACCCTGAGGAGTGTGTGCTCTCATTGTGGGACTGGGACCATGTGGGATGAGTGTGCACCAGCACACACTCATTGGACAGAGGCAGCTTACCCTATTCCAGGTGTGGGAAGGGGCACAGTCCACCTCACTGTATGTCCATGTATTCACACTACTAAGAAATGTTTACAAAGTTCTGTGAGCAGAGATACAAAAGTAAGTTGCTTTTCCTGAAAGCAATAACATATTTTTATTGATGGTAGACTTTTCAACTACTCTGTATGTGGGAAGAGATTCACTCAGTCATTTCTTTTTTTGCCAAATCAGAGAGGCACAAATGTCTGCAGGGATTGAATTCCATTGCTAATTGTTGTGCTAATACTTTGGGAACTCTGGTTGATATTGAGCGAAGAACCAGGATGAAATCATAACTAGTTGTTGTATGCAGTCCAGCAAGGAACATGAGTAGGAGGTTACACAAATGTAACAAGTGACAGCAGGTTGTAGCCGAACCAGTTCATAAAACTGTTTGAGATATTCAAACAAACCAAATCCCCATTATTCAATTTACAATTGAAAAATGACACTAAAACAGATATTAATCACTTCAAGGACTGCACTGTCCTCATTATGGTTGAGGTTTATTTCTGTCGATGTCCAAAATCCTAGTAACTAGGGTAGCATTTAATATCCTGAATATGTGTCAAAAAATTTGTTTTAGAGATAATTCCACAGATTTTGTATAAAAAAGGTTCTATTTTGTTTCTTTAAATAGAGGAATTTGGGTAGTTCTGTTACTCATACTTTAACAGATTATGAGGCAAGGTCAGCTTTTCTGTGTTTTTGGTTTACCCCATATTGTAACAGTTTAGGGGCTCAGGTCTGTGATTTGGACCAGTTTAGACAGATCCAGTACGTAGAACATTACAATGCAGTACAGGCCTTCCAGCTGTCGATGTTCACCTACCTGTGAAACCAATCCGAAGTCCACCTAATCTACACTATTCCATTTTCATCCTTCTGTCTATCCAAACCTATTTAAATGCCCTTGAAGTTGGCGAGTCTACGACTGTTACAGGCAGTGCGTTCCATGTCCCTACTACTCTGAGTAAAAAAGCTTCCTGACGTCTGTCCTACATCTGTCACCCCTTAATTTAAAGCTATGCCCCCTCCTGCTAGCCATTACCATCCGAGGAAAAAGGCTCTCAGTGACCACCCTATTTAACCCTCTGATTATCTTATACGTCTCAATTAAGTTATCACTCAACCTTCTCTCCAACAAAAACAGCCTCAAGTCCCTCAGCCTTTCCTCATAAGACCTCCCTCCATACCAGGCAACATCCTAGTAAATCTCCTCTGAACCCTTTCCAAAGCTTCCAAATCCTTCCTACAATGAGGTGGCCAGAACTGTACGCAATACTCCAAGTGTGGCCGCACCAAAGTTTTGTACAGCTGCAGCATGACTTCATGGATCCAAAACTCAATTCCTCTTCTAATAAACGCTAACACACCTTTTTAACAATCCTATCAACCTGGGTGGCAACTTTCAAGGTACACGGTCAGAGAACTCTCTGCTTATCTACACTACCAAGAATCTTACCGTTAGCCCAGTACTCTGCATTCCTGTTGCAACTTTCAAAGTGAATCACCTCACACTTTTTAGCATTAAACTCCATTTGCTACCTCTCAGCCCAGCTCACAGCTTATCGATGTCCCTCTGTAACCTACAACAACACCTTTAGAACTTAGAACATAGAACATAGAAGAATACAGCGCAGTACAGGCCCTTTGGCCCTCGATGTTGCGCCGATCCAAGCCCACCTAACCTATGCTAACCTGCTATCCTCCATATACCTATCCAATGCCCGCTTAAATGCCCATAAAGAGGGAGAGTCCACCACTGCTACTGGCAGGGCATTCCATGAACTTACGACTCGCTGAGTGAAGAACCTACCCCTAACTTCAGTCCTATATCTACCCGCCCTTAATTTAAAGCTATGCCCCCTTGTAATACCCGACTCCATACGCAGGAAAAGGTTCACACTGTCAACCCTATCTAACCCCCTAATCATCTTGTACACCTCAATCAAGTCACCCCTAAACCTTCTTTTCTCTAATGAAAACAGCCCCAAGTGTCTCAGTCTTTCCTCATACGATCTTCCTTCCATACCAGGCAACATCCTGGTAAACCTCCTCTGCACCCGTTCCAGTGCCTCCACATCCTTCCTATAGTATGGCGACCAAAACTGCACACAATATTCCAGATGCGGCCGCACCAGAGTCTTATACAACTGCATCATGACCTCAGGACTCCGGAACTCAATTCCTCTACCAATAAAAGCCAGTACGCCATATGCCTTCCTCACCGCACTATTTACCTGGGTGGCAACTTTCAGAGATCTGTGTACATGGACACCAAGATCCCTCTGCTCATCCACACTACCAAGTATCCGACCATTAGCCCAGTACCCCATCTTTTTGTTATTCTTCCCAAAGTGAATCACCTCACACTTAGCTCCATTGAATTCCATTTGCCACCTTTCTGCCCAGCTCTGCAGCTTCTCTATATCCTGCTGTAACCTGCCACATCCTTCCTCACTGTCAACAACTCCTCCGACTTTCGTATCATCCGCAAACTTGCTCACCCAACCTTCTAACCCCTCTTCCAGGTCATTTATAAAAATGACAAACAGCAATGGTCCCAAAACAGATCCTTGCGGAACACCGCTAGTGACGGCACTCCATGAAGAAACTTTGCCATCAACTACTACCCTCTGTCTTCTTCCATCCAGCCAATTCCTAATCCAAACCTCCAACTCACCCTCAATGCCATATCTCCGTATTTTCTGCACTGTCTACACTCTACCAATTTTACTGTCATCTGTAAATTTACTAACACATCCTTCTACACCCTCATCCAGGTAGTTTATAAAAATGACAAACAGCAGTGGACCCAAAACAATCCTTGTGGTGCACCACTAATAACTGAGCTCGAGGATGAACACTTCCAATCAACCACCATCCTCTGTCTTCTTACAACTAGCCAATTTCTGATCCAAACTTATAAATAGCCCTCAATCCCATGCCTCCGTATTTCGCACAACAGCCTACCATAGGGATCCTTATCAAACACCTTACTGAAATCCATATACACCACATCAACTGCTTTAGCCTCATGCACTTGTTTGGTCACCTTCTCAAAGAACTCAATAAGGTTTGTGTGGCACGACCCGCCCTTCACAAAACCATGTTGACTATCCCTAATCAATTTATTCCTTTCAAGAGATAATTCTGTCTCTTATAACCTTTTCCAACACTTTATCCAAAACTAAAATAAGGCACACTGGTGTATAATTACCAGGGTTGTCTCTACTCTCCTTGAACAAGTGGATAACATTTGTCATCTGGCACTATTCCTGTAGACAATGACGACATCAAGATCAAAGCCAAAGGCTCAGCAATCTCCTCTCTGGCTTCCCAGAGAATCCTCGGATGAATCCCATCCGGCCTGGGGACTTATCCATTTTTACACTTTCCAGAATGGCTAACACCTCTGCCTTGCGAACCTCAATCCCATCGAGTCTAGTAGCCTGTATCTCAGTATTAGATTAGATTTTAGATTAGATTACATTACAGTGTGGAAACAGGCCCTTCGGCCCAACAAGTCCACACCGACCCGCCGAAGCGCAACCCACCCATACCCGTACACTTACTCCTTACCTAACACTACGGGCAATTTTTTAGCATGGCCAATTCACCTGACCTGCACATCTTTGGACTGTGGGAGGAAACCGGTGCACCAGGAGGAAACCCACGCAGACACGGGAAGAACGTGCAAACTCCACGCAGTCAGTCGCCTGAGGCGGGAATTGAACCCGGGTCTCAGGCGCTGTGAGGCAGCAGTGCTAACCACTGTGCCACCGTGCCGCCCACCATTCTCGACAACATTGTTTTTTGTCAGTATTCACGCTGGAAAAAGACATTCATTTAGCGCTTCCCCATCTCCTTTGACTCCACGCATAACTTCCCACTACTATCCTTGATTGGCCCTAATCTTACTTGAGCCATTCTTTTATTCCTGATATACCTATAGAACGCCTTAGGGTTTTTCTTGATGAGATTTGAACAGATTTGGGGTACGAAAGATCCAAACACTTGCTGATTAGTGTCCTATAAAACCTAGCTGAGACAATTTGTTTAATTTTGGTTAGCTGTGGTTGGTTAAATTATAAGTGAGAGAAATGGGTTTTGAAATTGCTAGAGGTTTTAGGGTTTGAAGATGATTCCCAAATTCACCAAGAGGGATTAGAAAAAGACCATACTTTTAGAATTAGCAAAGAGATTAGAATTGGGTATAACCAAGGACAAAAGTAAAGCTGAAATTGTAAGGGAATTACTCACTTAGGTGTGTCAGAGAAACAGAAAAGTGCAATAGAGTTCAAAAACTTGCCACATTTTGATAAGAAACATGACGAAGCCTTTATTTCATTTGAAAAATTGGCTAGGCAGATGGAACGATCAGAGGACTTGTGGGTAATGCAAGTTCAGACAAAATTGGTAGGCAGAGCTAGTGAGGTATTTGCAGCGCTGTCAGATGAGGGGTCAAAAGATTATGAAGAGGTCAAACAGGCTGTTTTGAGTGCTTATGAATTGGTACCAGAAGCTTACCAGTTCAGAATAATAAAGAAGGAACTAGGTCAGACTTATGTTGAATTCAAAAGAATTAAACAGTCATTTTGATAGATGGGTGTGGGCCTTAAAAATAGATAAGACCCACGAGGATCTAAGAGAGATTATTCTGCTGGAGTTTATAAACTCACTTTCAGAGATAAGAATTCATGTAGATGAACAGAAAGTTCAGGATGTGAGCAGAGCAGCAGAGATGGCAAATGAATATCCATTGGTGCATAAGGTAAAGTTTGGCTTCCGGCAAGAATTTCATCCTGTGAGAGCCATAGAAAACGGGAGAAGGGGAAATCCTACACTACAAAACAAAGGATGGAAAGGATGTGAAAGGCCTCAGGAGTTTCCACTGTGGTAAAGGGGACACGTAAAGTCACAGTGCTGGTTGTTAAAGAAAGGCACTGTGGGAAAAGATGTGGTAAAAGAAGCTAAGCCAGTGTGATTAGTGAAAGTAGTAAAGGAAACCTGAAGAAAAGTTGAGGAGTTGCAGGAGAGTGGGCTGGGTATGGAGTTAGTGCCTGATCTGAATAAAGAATTAGCTCTTTGGGTAAAGTTCACTCTGAAAGAACAGAGGGAAAAGGGCAAGAGGTTATAATTTTGAGAGATACAGGATCTAACCAGTCTCTTATAGTAAGAGATGAACGTATTTGCACCCTTTGACCTGTGACCTAAGAGAGTGGTAATTTGTGTGATAAATAGACAGATATTTAGTGCTCCTCAATGTAAGATCAGGTTGGAGTGCCAAATCAAGACTGGAGATGTAACAGTGGGATTGATTGACAGAGTGTCAGTTCCAAGAATTCGGGTTGTTCTTGGGAATGACTTAGCAGAGTCCAAGGTGGGAGTGAGACACCATGTTGTGGAGAAGCCCAAGGAAGACCGGGAAACTGAGGAGTAAAAAGATCTTACTATAATAAGTCACAGCATGAAGCAAAAACTAAACAGAAAGATGAAGGAGTTGAGGTTCAGTTAATGCATACCTGTTTGACGTAATGCTGCAGGAAAAACCTGAACAGACAGAGGGTCAAGCAGAGGTGTTTAGTCCTGAAAGGCTAATAGACTTGCAGCAGAAAGATGCAAAAATAAAAGATATATATGCTGATGTGTACTCAGAAAAGGAAGCAGTGAATATTCCTGAGGGTTATTATTTCAAAGATAGCATCCTAAGACGAAAATGGAGAATACGACAGATTAGTGCAGAGGAGAAGTAGGCAGAAGTGCACCAGATTGTGTTGCCAGTAGCATATAGACAGGTGGTGTTATGGGTAGCACATGAACTACCAATAGGAGGTCACCAAGGTGTACAGAAGACTCAGGTTAAGGTACAAAAACATTTCTACTGGGTCTGGAATGTGGTTAACTTTTACCGTACATGTCATATACACCAAATGGTAGGTAAGCCACAGGCAATTATAAAACCAACACCTTTGTTGCCAATTCTTGCATTCAAAGAATCTTTCATGTGGGCAATAATTGATTGTGTAGGCCCCCTCCTGAAAACTAAAAGTGGGAACCAGTACTTGCTAGCCATAATGAATGTATCTACCAGATTTCTGGAGGCAATTCCATTATGAAGTAGAAGGCAAAAAGCATGGTAGAGGAGTTAGTAGCTTTCTTCACACAGAAAGCTACCAAGATGGATTCAGTTGGATCAAGGGTCAAATTTTACTGCTAGGCTGTTTAAGGAAGCCATGGATAGCTTAGGTATACAGCACTTTAAATCCAATGTGTATCATCCTGAATTCCAGGGAGCTTTGGAAAGGTGGCATCAGACCCTTAAGACCAGGTTGAGAGCATACTGTCAGGATTACCTGAATTATTGGGATAAAGATATCCTATTTGTATTGTTTGCCATTAGAGATGCCCCAAATGAATCTACTCCGTTTACTCCCTTTGAGTTAATATTCAGAGGTGAAATGAGAGGCCATTTGAAATTAATTAAAGAGAAATTGACAGGATGAAAATCGGAGAGCCCACACTTGGATTCTGTATCAGAGGTGTGGAAGAGATTAAATTGAGCAGGTGAGTTAGCTAAACAGCACCTAAAAACAGGACAGCATAAAATGAAGCAGGTGGTAGATAAAATCTCTGAGATTTCCCTTGGGGATGATGTATTAGTATTGTTACTAGTGGTAGGATCCAGGTTTAGTGGTCTCTATCAAATTGAGAAAAGATTGATGCTAGATAGGAAAAAATTGTATCAGGTATGTCGCGTGAATATGTTGAAACCCTATTATAATAGGGAGAAGGAACTGGAGAAGCAGGTGTTAGTTACTGTCCCACAGAGTGAGAATCAAATCCAGGTGTTATGGAGTTTGATATGCCTCAAAATACATTAAACAATGAGGAAGTCCTTGAGGAGTGGGATAGGTTAGTAAACATTCTGTCTCAGAGCAAAGAACCTAGTTGAAAGGTTTCTACAGCAGAATGAGGACATATGGAGGAATACGATGGGGAGGACAAATGCTATTGTGCATGAGGTAGATGTAGGGAATGCTGTTCCAATAAAACAACACCCCTATCAAATTAATCCTTTCAAAGCCAGACGTTTCCCGAAGGAAGTGGAGGTGATGCTCAAAAAAGATATCACTGAACCAAGTCAAAGCAAGTGGAGTTCGCTGATCATCTTCGCTCCCAAACCTGATGGGACTCAATTATTTTGTGTGGACTATTGGAAAGTCAACGCTGTTACAAAATCGGACTCACACCCAATACCAAAATTGGAAGACTGTATAGAGAAAGTTGGACAAGCCACTTACATTGAAGTTGGATTTACTGCGTGGTTATTGGCAGCTATCTTTATCAAAGGAAGCAAAAAAAATTTGCAACCCCAATTGGGCTATATCAATTCAAAGTGATGCCCTTTGGAATGAAGTACACACCACTACATTCCAAAGACTCATGAACAAAATTGTGGCTGGGTTAACAAATTGTGCAGTCTATTTGGACAATGTAGTGATCTTTAGTGAGTCCCGGAAAGATCACATAGTACAGTTGGCAGAACTCTTGAGCAACTAAGAGAAGCAAAACTGGTAATATACCTAAAGAAAACTGAATTCACAAAAGTAGAGGTGACGTTTTTGGGACATGACATTAGTCCCAAAAAGCCATTAAAAAGCCAGATGTTGAGGGAGGACCCGATTGAGCTCTTCAAAATCATGAGGTATAGAAAGAATGGATAGCAAGAAGTTTTTTTCCCAGATTGGGAGACTCAATTGCTAGGGGTCATAAGTTCAAAGTGAGAGAGGAAAGGTTTAGGGAAGATATGCATGAAAAGTTCTTTACACAGAAGGTGATGGGTGCCTGTAACACATTGTTAGCAGGCACAATAGCATCATTTGAGATGTATCTGGACAGATACATGAATGGGGCAGGGAGCAAAGGGATACAAACCCTTAGAAAATAGGCAACAGGTTTAGATAAAGGATCTGGATTGGCGCAGGCTTGGAGGGCTGAACAGCATGCTCTGTGTTGTAATTTTCTTTGTTCTTTGTACAGAAAATAAGTGTGTTATATCTAACAAAGAAAAAGCCTACCTCCTTGCTATTATTTAGTTTCATTTTCAGACTTTAGAACATATCGTCAGGATTTTATTCTAAATTTCAATTTTCCTATTATCATAGAATCCTGACAGTATGGAAACAGGCCGTTATGTCCCAACAAATCCACACTGACCCTCCTATGAGTAAATCACCCAAATCATCTGTTCCCCTACTTTTACTCCTGACTTACCGTAGACATCCCTGAACACTATGGACAATTTATCATGGCCAATCTACCTAAATTGCACATCTTTGGATTGTGGGAGGAAATCGGACCATCTGGAGGAAACCCATGTAGATATGAGGAGAATGTGCAAACTCCACACAGACAGTCACCCAATGCTGGAATCGAACCCTGGTCCCAGGCACTGTGAGGTAGCAGTGCTAACCACTGAGCCACGATACTGCCCATTACTTTGATACTTTTGTACTAAAAATACATTTACAACAAGAAATTCTTATCAACCAGAATTAAAGATTCCCTCGTGTTAGAGGAGTAGCTGGGACATGTGGCCAGAACGTGAAATTCTAAATGTGTTATTTTCCAATTCCAAGGGGTAAATTTCTCACAAACTTTATTTTTCAATCAACACTTGGTTGCATATTTTGAATTCCACAATGACTTGATGGTTCCTTAAAAAGACATTACATTAAACAGACATGTTCCACACATATCACACGTCCAAATCACCATAGATTCCTAAATGTAAACTAAATTCAAAACATTCCCAGATCTTCAGCTCCAGGGAGTAAAAGCACAAATATTCAACCACCAACAAACAAATGCAGAATGTTACAAGGGGACATAAATTTAAGGTGAAGGGTGGAAGGTATAGGGGAGATGTCAGGGGTGGGTTCTTTACCCAGAGAGCGGTGGGGCATGGAATGCGCTCCCTGTGGGAGTGGTAGAGTCAGAATCTTTGGTGACCTTTAAGCGGCAATTGGATAGGTACATGGATGGGTGCTTAAGCTAGGACAAATGTTCGGCACAACATCGTGGGCTGAAGAGCCTGTTCTGTGCTGTATTGTTCTAAATGCACATTCAAACCAGACAACAAAGAATTAACACTTAGCTCAGTGAACACAGCACCAACTGTTGATGTCTCTCTCTCTGTGACTCAGGACACCTAATTCTTTTAAGTGATCACAATTAAACGTGGCATTAGATGGAAATGGCTGCTCAGTATTTTTTGTGTTGATGGGTGTCATATGGTGTTATTCCCCATGTTAGTTAATTTTAAATTTGAATATTGTTGATTGGATTTTGGGAAAATATAAACAGTCCATGGTTTTGCATTGTCTTACTGAGGTGGCTCTGAGCCTCTTGCAGAGACAAACTGGCTGTTACCAGTTACCTGTTACCAGGGAGAGGGACTTTCCTCTTTAAGTCATCATTTGAGGAGGTTCACCATTCCCATTTTGCTTCGTTCATGGGACAGGATGATAGTTTATAATTCACTGATAGTCATCTGGAGTAGGGTGGTAGTTCTAAGTTCAGATGGAATCCAGGGGCGATGGACCGCCACTGGATTACCTCTAGTCTGGGGGTTTGGGAAGTATCGCATTAGATATATGTTGGGTATGGGATTCGTAGACATCTTTGATGATTGGAATAGGGAACTCACTGGTTCCCTCCGCTCTACGTGCCTGCTGCTCCCTTTTTGTTTGGCTTGCTCAGCTGTCTCTTTCACGTGAAGTTCCCTGTTTAGTGTCTGGCTCAGATTATTTCTGTAGGATGACTGCCTGATGCTTTTATCAGTGAGTCCTGCACCTGCCCCTCAGGGAGCCTGTGACTGCTTACATTGTCTAGATCTTGCTCAGGATGTTGGTAAGGAAATGGCAGGACACAATAATTATCCAGTTCTTGTTCTAACTTTTCATTTTTCTGTACAAGGTGAGGGGCATTAGGTTTATGTCCTTTGGATTGTCTGATCATCTGCTTATAACTTTCTACTTGGTGTTTACCATTTGTGACTTACTGTGGCTTTTCTTCCCTGCATGACTTGCTTCAATGCTTTTCTCTCTTCCCTTCTCAGCTTCCCTCTTCCAACCACTAAATGCTGCCAATTTACCTTCTTCCTACCTCTCCGATCAGGTCTCAATCTCGGAAACACTCCTCTAGACAGGACATTCTTTCTAACTTTAGGGCCAGAGTAATTATAACATTTCCTTGGTCTCGATTCTCTCTTTTCACTCTAACTGGTGGTCTCTAAGCCCACTTCTTCTGGCCATCATATGGGCTCTTAATTCAAGTTCAATCTGGGTGTCTGAGAACCATGTTTAGATTAGATAACTTACAGTGTGGAAACAGGCCCTTCGGCCCAACAAATCCACACAAACCCTCTGAAGAGCAACACACCCAGACCCATTCCCATACATTTACCTCTTCATCTAACACTACAGGCAATTTAACATGGCCAATTCACCTAACCTGCACATCTTTACACTGTGGGAGGAAACCCACGCAGACACGGGGAGAATGTGCAAACTCCACACAGACAGTCGCCCGAGGCTGGATTTGAACCCGGGTCTCTGGCGCTGTGAGACAGCAGTGCTAACCACTGTGCCACCATGTTGGATACGAGCAACTTGTTTTCCAAGTGGCCCAGTTCAAATGTCTTAACCAATTTAAGTGTGTGCAGTGTCCCAACTTCCCCTGTTGAGTTCCCCCAAATTTAATTTCCCAAATAGAAACTCACAAAAACATCAAACGTCCAATTTGATAATACGAAGACATAGCTTGTGGACTAACAAATCTGATCAATTCTCAGACTGTGTTGTTCCCATCTCTTCCCCCACCTCCCACCCCCACTATAGTCTGTGTCCTTAACTATCCCCCAAAAAATTATTTAACAAACAATAAACAAACTAGACAAACAATTAACAGTGGCTCAGTATTTGAATTTGCCGCTGACATGACTTAGAAACAATGATCAATCTGTGAAACTAAATAAATTCAAAGCAACCCATTATCAATTCTAACCATACCTGATTTGCTTCCAGAGTGAAATTTCACCAGATCGGGTCCGTGGGACCGGTTAACAGATAATAAATTAAGCATGGAGATGAGCCTCATTGATAGTAGTACCTGCGCAGAGGCAGACAGGTCAGCAATGCCACGTAGCCAAGGCAAAATCCACTTGGTGAGGGTCGCAACTTTCCGGCTCAGGGTTCCACTTTGGAAGGTGACAGCACTTCCCACTGTTGCTTCTCTGAACAGTGAGTGATCTTGGTGGAACCTCCAAAATAACTGTCAAAGTTTTATACCAACCAGAAACAAGGCTCAGACAATTGATTTATTTGTCCATGGCCAATTTTTATTATTATTTTGCAATGGAGAGAACCTATACATGTAAATGCAGCATTTCCAACAAGTTATTCGAAATAGAGTCTTTTTATAATGTAATCATGGAAAATCTTTAGTAGCAAGCACAGTTAGGATAATGGCCCAGACTGATAGGGAATGAATGAAACTATAGCTTTGCAGCTGTTGTGGGTCACAACTGGTACAGATTACAGAAGCTGTTTTTCTTCCGCAGGGAGTCTGTACTCGCTAAAGACTCATGGATTATGACCAGACGTTGTCTGCTTTGTAATGGTTACTGCTTTTAATGAAACACTTTTGTTGCTAGTAATAATAAATTTTAATCCTTAAGCCAATATATCCTTTATGTTACTGAACATTCAATTAAAGGCTGGAAGCCACCATTCCTCATGCTGGCTTCCAGAATATAGAAGAATAATTTATTCTTCTATACAGACAGAAATCAACTGTTATTAAGGCGATTCCCTTCTTGAGGTTGGGAAGCCTGTAAAACAAACGGATCAAATCTTAAACTTTGCTTCCTGCTCTGAATACAGTCACTTGGTCCATTGAGCCTGCTGTGTCATTCAATACATTCACTGATCATCCACTTCAATGCCTATGCACACTCAATAAGCTTCCACAGCCCTCAGGGGTAGAGAATTCCAAACTCTAGGGGCATGTAATTGGGGGGGGGGGGGGGGGGGAGAGGAGGGCAAAAACTGGGCTGTGCTTGAAAAATAGGGGAGTGCTGACGCAAAACATGAGGTGGGTGCACAAAAATGGAGGAGGGAAACACTTAGGAGCGGTGAACAATTGGGAGGGGATGAATGCCAAATATGTGGGAGGAGGCTCATGATTTTTGGAGTTGTGACAGCTGAGGAGAGCACAATAATTCAGGAGGTGCAAAATTTGGGGACATGAAAGTAGTGGAAATGTGGAGGCTTGCGGAATATTAACAGGGGCTGCAAATTGTCGGGGTCACAAAATTGAGAGATGTTGCATAATTAAGATGACATTTAGAGAGGGCCTTAATTTCAGGAGGGGCTGCAAAGCCTGGGGTGGGTCACAAATTTGGAGGGCTGCATAGTTTCATGGGATACTGCAAATGGGAGAGTGCAATGTCTTTGGGGAGTAATATACGGAGCTGCAAAATTTGTAAGGGCCACAGAACTTAGGAGTGTGAAAAATCTGGGGAAGGCTGCAAAATGTTAGCAGTCACAGAAAAATGGGGGGCTGCAAAACTGGCTGAGGAAACAGCAAAATTGGCGGTGGTTGAAAACATGGTGGGTTGAGCACAATATTTGGAGAGGGGCAAAAATTGGGGGGGTGTACATCAGAATGTTGGAGGGTGCTATATTGTGAGGGGTACAATTTTGTTGTGGGCTAAATGAAGAGTGTAAAATGAGGAGCATACAGATTGAGAGAGGGCACAATATTTGGTTGGGGGGGGGTGGGATACTGCAAAATCTGGGACTTGTGAAATTGGAGGGGGCCACCAGTGCAATACTGGAGGAGCTTCAAACTTTGATGGGCATACAAAATGTAGGGGCAGCACGGTGGCTCAGTGGTTAGCACTGCTACCTCACAGCACCATGGTCCCAGGTTCGATTCCAGCCTCAGGTGACTGTCTGTGTGGAGTTTGTACATTCTCCCCGTGTCTGAGTGGGTTTCCTCCAGGTGCTCCGGTTTCCTCCCACAGTCCAAAGATGTGCAGGTCAGATGGATTGGCCATGCTAAATTGCCCGTAGTGTTAGATGCATTAATCAGAGGAAAATGGGTCTGGGCGGTTACTCTTTGGAGGGTCGGTGTGGACTGGTTGGGCCGAAGGGCCTGTTTCCACACTGTAGGGAATCTAATCTAATCAAAATGCATAATTTGTGAAGGGGCTGCAATACCTGGTGGGATCTGCAAATGACAGAGGAATAACAAGATGCAGTGGAAAAGACAGAGGCAATGGAAAAAATGGGAATAGAAGACCGGGAGAAAAGACATGGTGGAACAAAGCAAAATGGGGGACAAAGAATGGAAAGATTTGCAGATTAAATAGAGTGGGGAGGAAAACAGAAGACAAAAGGAGATGGGAAGAGAAGACTTGGGGGAGAAAAGAGACAGGGGATGAAAAGAAGAAAAATGTGTAAAGAACAGAGAGAAAGACTATACAAGAGTCAGAAATACAAGAAAGAAACAGACTGAAGGGAGGAAGAGATGGAGGGGAAACACTGGGAAAAATGAAACAGAAGGAAAGAAAAAATAAAGTGGGGGAAAGAACAGAGACAAGGAGGTGGAGAGGGAGAGACAGAGAGATTCACAGAGACCCAGTCAGACAAAGAGAGGCAAGCAGACAGAGACAGACAGAGAGAGTGCAAGAAAATTGAAAAACATGCCAGAGAGAGAGAGATAGATTGACGTGAAGGAAAGACATGGAGAAAGTCAGAAGGGGATAGTCACCATTCTCGATGGTTTCTCATACTCCCTTCTCTCCCACGAGGAATAGACTCTGCTTCCAGAGTCTGCTTCAGCCTGGATGGTTTAGGGAGGATAGTGGTGGTGACAGCAGGGTTCACAAATCAAAACTGGCATTGTGATTCCAACAGGACCCACACTATATTCTCTCTCTTGTGCGTGCACGCACGCACACACACCATCTGATACTCACCCCTGCTGCTCCATCCAAATGGCAAAAGGAACTTTGGCTGTGAGGTCTTACCAGAAATACTTTGGGAGGTCTGCCATTCAATGTCTTCCGCTCGCCCCCTCCCCCCCCCCTTTAAATACCAGCCCATCCAGTCAGCTCCCAAGACCCTCTCCCTGGAGCATACCTCCCCCAATTATGCAGCACACTCAGAGGCATATTGGCCGATTAGAGGGAGGGAGGCGGTGAGAGAGAAAGCAGCAGCTCGATAGTTTAGTCCAGACTGCCTCTGTCTGTCCCTCACTTCTACCGCCACCTCACCTCACACACTGGCCCCAGACTTAATATCCACATAGACACAAAGCTGCAATTACAAACCAGCTGCAATTACAAACCAACAGCAGCCACAACACACATTCATTTTGACAATGGAACATAACCTTCTGCAATCAGTGGACACAAATTTATTTCACAGGATTTTCACACAGATGAGTACAAGATGTGAATGGGATTGAAATAAACAAGTCAGTATGCTTACTTTTCATGAGTTTCTCAGAATGAATCAATCCATTTTACAAATGAACAGTGATTATGCAGATCAATCGTACAAATTAATGTAAGCTTATAATACAAATGAACCTGAGTTTATAAAACAGATCAATCCTGACTATATACAGAGGACATTATGTGCCTGTGTGTATCTCTGTATCGGTGTTTGTTAGTGTCTACATGTCTCTATGTGTTGGTGACCATGTGTGTTTCTATGTCTCTTTCGATATATATGTTTCTGTTTGTGTTTTTCTGTGTCCATTTGTATCAGTATGACCAGCTCTGTCTGCAACAGGACACGTTGTCCCTGGTGCAGAATTTGAGTGTGGCTGTGTTTGCCTGTATGTGTGTGTCTCTGTGTCTCTCTGAATCTGGTTTTGTTTGTCTCTGTGTGTCAGCATGTGTGGGCCTAGCTCTGCCTGCAATGAATACAATTTTGAATGAACAAAATAAACGACGATGAATCAGTCACAGTGTCTCTCTCTCTCTCTCTCTCTGGTGTTTAACACAATACAATGCATCCTTCTGCTGGTCTCCCCATGTGACATTACAAACACTACATATTTCCCAATTCCATGACATCTGCTTCCTGGTCTTCCAGGGGGTTAGATCAATCCCCCAACATTTTGATCAGCCAGTCCACCTGGGGACTGGATCAATTCCTCCATCACATTGATCATCCAGCAATACAAGGATTGAATCATTAGTGTCAGCAGTAACAGACCCCAATAAACATGGTTCAATCAGCAGTTAAGCAAGAAGAAAAAATATTATACTGCACTAAAACAGCTCCATGGCAGATGAGACAAAACCAGATCTTCTGGCTGGGAGAGAGGGACACTACATAGATTGCAGGACACATTGAGTGAGCAAATATTATGGAACATCGACCTTCATAAATCAAAATATCAAGGAGACAATCCAGGAAAAGATGCTGACCTTTTAAAAATCTAGTTAGGACAGAACTTGAGTCCAGTTCCAGTCACCATGCTTCACATGTTTGGGTTTTTGATAGGATTAGCTGAAGTAGAGAAATAAATAATTGTTTCCATTGTTAAGGTTTTGGGAAAGAGAAGCAAAGGTGGTGAGAAAAGTTTTATTAAGAACAGCAATGTATGTGAAAAGATGCCATGCCGTCACTTGTGAACTCACTGGTGTCTCAGCAGGTGGGATGCCTGAATAATTCCTTTTGGCACAGAGGGAGCAGGTAGCAACTTCTCACCAGTGTGTATTCGCTGGTGTCTCAGAAGGTGTTGTGAACGGACAAATCGTTTCCCACACTCAGTGCAGGGGAACGGCTTCTCCCCAGTGTGAATGCATTGGTGTCTCAGCACTTCATATCTGCTTTTAAAGCACTTCTCACAGTGCGAGCATTTGAAAGGTCTCTCATCAGTGTGAACCAGTTGGTGTGCCCTGAGGCTGGATAACTGAGAGAATCCCTTCCCATACTCCGAACAGGGGAATGGCCTCTTCCCAGTATGAACTCTCTGGTGTGTCAGCAAATTAGATGATTGAGTGAAACTCTTCCCACACTCAGGGCAGATGAAAGGCCTCTCCCCAGTGTGAACCCGCTGGTGTCTCAATAGTTGGGCTGACTCAGAGAAACCCTTCTCACACATGCGGCAGATGAATGGCCTCTCCCGAGTGTGAACTCGCTGGTGTGTCAACAGCTGAGATGACTGAGTGAAACTCTTCCCACACTTGGGGCAGATAAAAGGCCTCTCCCCAGTGTGAACTTGCTGGTGTCTCAGTAGGTGGGCTGATATAGTGAATCCCTTTTCACACACGTGGCAGATGAAAGGCCTCTCCCCAGTGTGAACTCACCTGTGTCTCAGCAGCTGTGCTGACTCAGAGAATCCCTTCTCACACACGTGGCAGATGAACGGCCTCTCCCCTGTGTGAACTCGCCGGTGTCTCCACAGGCTGGATGAGTTACTGAATCCTTTACAACACACAGAGCAGATGAATGGCCTGTCCCCAGTGTGAACTCGCTGGTGTATCAGAAGGGTGGAGGAGTCCCTGAATCCCTTCCCACAATCAGGGCAGATGACTGGCCTCTCCCCAGTGTGAGTGTGTTCATGTTTCTCAAGGTCAGATGGCTGAGTAAATCCCTTCCCACAAACAGAGCAGGTGTACGGTTTCTCCCCAGTGTGACTGCGTCGATGAATCTCCAGCCGGGATGGACAGTTAAATCCCTTCCCACAGTCCACACATTTCCATGGTTTCTCCATAGTGCAGGTGTCCTCATGTTGTTCCATACTGGATGGTCAGCTGACTCCTCACCCGCACACTGGACAGGGATACAGTTTCTCCCCACTGTGAATGTTGTGATGTTATTCAGGCTGTGGAACTGGTTCAAGGCCTGTCTCCAGTCAGTTCACCGGAACACTCTCACTCAGGCTGTGTAACTGGCTCGAGCTCTCTCCACAGTCAGTTCACCGGAACACTCTCACTCAGGCTGTGTTACTGGCTTGAACTCTCTCCACAGTCAGTTCACTGGAACACTCACTTGAGTGGATGCCTCTTGGTGTGTTTCCAGTCACACTGATGGTTGAAATCATTTTCCAAGGTCAAAACAGACAAGTGGTGAAAGCCAAATGGTTTTCACGTCCTGATGAATTGACTCACTCTCAGATGTTTACGGAATGTTTGTTTGGAATTCTTGCTGATGAATGTGCCTCTGATTCTCTGTTGACAATTTTAAATCATGAAAATGCGAGTATGAGAAAGAACTATTAAAGATGCTAAAGGAGGTTGTGAAATGAAGTACATTGAAAAAGGTAATTTGGGTGAAACACTCCAAAATAGTGACCATGAAAAGTTACTGGATTGTCATAAATATTCAACTAGTTCACGAATGTCCTTCATGGAAGGGGACCAACTACATGTCCTGGGCCTCCACAAGACTCAGCCCTCAAAGAGAGAAGATACAGTGAGAACAATGAGATACTTAAACACATAGCTTCCTCCCTCCACACCACAGGAATAATTCTGACAGATCCTCCCTCCAAGAAACTCAAGACCAGTGTATATGGGATATATACACCTATAAACACTGCTCCCAGACACACTGTCCTCTTGTAGATACATGTCCTTGTTTCTTTCTCACTGTTCTCCAACAATCCTGTTCTGGGTCTGTACGTTGTTAAGGTGCAAAGATGGCCTCTAGTAGAGTGATGTGCTCTTCCTGTCGGGTGTTTAGGGAGAGTTTCCATATTACTGATGATTACGTCTGAAGTGTGTTTGATTGGAATCCTATCAGAACACATGGATCAGTTGGACTGGCAGTTAAGGTAACGAGGAATTTACAGGAGCTAGAGGGTGTGATGGAAGGCAGTTACAGGAAGGGAGAAAAGCCACAGATACAGTCAGGTAGATGGGTTACAGCCTGGAAAGGTAGGAAAGGGAGGCAGAGAGTGCAAGAGTCTCCTGTGGCTATCTCCATCTCAAACAATTATGCTGTTTTGGAAAATGTAGGGGGTGACAGACTCTCAGGGGAATGTAGCATGAACAGCCAAGTGTTTGGTACCTCGGCTGGCTCTAATATAACAAGGGGTACGTCAGGTTCCAGGCAATCGAGTGTGATAGGGGACTCTCTATTCGGAGCCACAGACAACATTTCTGCGTCTGACAGCAAGAAATCAGAATGGTGTGTTGCCTCCCTGGTGTCTGGATCGAGAATATCTCAGAGAGGGTGCAGAATATTTTCAAAGGCGAAAGGGACCAGCAGGAGGTTATTGTATATAATGGAACTAATGACACAGGAAGGGAAAAGGATGAGATTCTGAAGGGAGAATATAGAAAGTTAGGCAGGAATTTAAAAAGGAGGTCCTCAAGCGTATTAATATTTGGATTATTTCTGGTGTTATGAGCTAGTGAGAGTAGGAATAGGAGGATAGAGTAGCTGAGGAGCTAGTGCAGGGGAGAAAGGTTCACATTTTTGGATCATTGGAATCTCTTCTGAGATAGAATTGACCTGTATAAGAGGATCTAATTGCACCTGAATTGGAAGGGGATTAACATACTGGCAGGGAGATTTGCTACAGATGCTCAGGAGGATTTAAACTAGTAAGATTGGGGGGTGGGACCCAGGGAGATAGGGAGAAAAAGATCAGTCTGAGACTGGGAAGAGGAATGAGTCAAACAGTCAGGGCAGAAAGGGACAAAGCAGAGAACAACGTAGGACTGATAAATTAAACTATATTTATTTCAATGCAAGAGGCCTAACAGGGAAGACAAATTAACTCACGACACAGTTAGGAACATGGGACTGGGATATCATAACAATTACATAGACATGCCTCAGGGATAGATAGGACTGGTGGCTTAATGTTCCAGGATATAAATGCTAAAGGAAGGATAGAAAGAGGGGCAAAAGAGGAGATGAACTGGTAATTTTGATAAGGTATAATATTAAAGGCTATACTTAGGGACTATATTCCTGAAACTATGTCCAGTGAAGTTAATTTGATGGAACTGAGGAATAAGAAAGGGATGAGCACTTTCTTGGGATTGTATTATAACACCATCCCCCCCCCCAGAGTCAACAGGAAATTAGAAAAAACAATTTTGCAGGGAGAACTCAGTTATCTGTAAGAATAATAGGGTGGTAATGGTAGGGGACTTTAACTTTCCAAACTTAAACTGGGACTGCCATACTGTGAAGGATTTAGATGGAGAGGAATTTGTTAAGAGCATACAAGAAAATTTTCTGATTCAGTATGTGGATGTACCTACCAGATAAGATGCAAAACTTGACCTACTTTTGGGGAATAAGACAGGGCAGGTGACTGAAGCTTCAGTGGGAAAGCACTTTAGGGGCAGCGACCATAATTCTATTAGTTTTAAAATAGTGATGGAAAAGGATAGACTGGATCTAAAAGTTACAGTCCTAAATTGGAGGAAGGCTCATCTTGATGGTATCAGACAAGAACTTTCAGAAGTTGATTGGAACGCAAATGTTTGTAGGTAAAGGGCAGCTGGAAAATGGGAAGCCTTCAAAAATGAGATAACGAGAGTCCAGGGACTGTATCTTCCTGTTAGGGTGAAAGGCAAGGCTGAAAGGTGTAAGGAACACTGGATGACTAAAGAAATTGAGGTTTTGGTCAAGGAAAAGAAGGAAGCATGTGTGAGATGTAGACAGAGATCTATTGAATCCTTAGAAGGGTATGAAGGTAGTTGGTGTATTGTTAAGAGGCAAATCAGGAGAGCAAAAATGGGACATGAAACAGCTTTGGTAAAAAGGGTTAAGGAAAATCCAACAGTATTTTATAAATACATTAAGGATAAAAAGGTAACTCGGGAGAGAATAGCGCCCCTCAAAGATCAGCAAGGCAGCCTGTGCATGGAACCACAGGAGATAATAAACAAGTATTTTGCATCAATGTTTACAGTGGAGAAGGACATGGGAAGATACAGAATGTGGGGAACAGATGGTGACATCTTGAAAAATGTCCATATTACACAGCAGGCAGTTGGATGTCTTAAAATCCATAAGGGGAAGGCAATGGCCTAGTGGTAATGTCGCTGGACTGTTAATCCAGAGATGCAGGTAGTGTTCTGGGGACCCGGGTTGAAACCTGGGTGAAATTTGAATTCAACAAAAATCTGGAATTAAGGGTCTATAAATCCATCATCAATTGTTGGAAAAACCCATCTGGTTCACTAATGTCCTTCAGGGAAAGAAACTGCCATCCTACCTTGTCTGGCCTACATGTGACTCCAGACCCACAGCAATGTGGTTGACTCTTAATTGCCCTCTGGACAATTAATGCTGGCCCAGCCAGTAACATCTTCATCTCCTGAATGAATTAAACAAAAAGGTGGCTAAATACCCAGGACCTGATCAGGTGTACCCTAGAACTCTGTGGGAAGCTTAGGAAGTGATGCTGGGCCCTTTGCTGAAATATCTGGATCATTAATAGTCACAGGTGAGGTGCCAGAAGACTGGAGGCTGGCTAAAGGTGGGAAGCAAAAGCCAGGAACTACACATCAATGAGCCTGACATCGGCAGTGGGCAAGTTTTTGGAGGAAATCCTGAGGGACAGGATTTACATGTATTTGGAAAGGCAAGGACCGATTAGGCTTTGTGCGTGGGAACTCATGTCTCACTAACTTGATTTGAGTTTTTGGAAGAAGTAACGTAGAGGATTGATGAGGGCAGAGTGGTGAATGCGATCTGTATGGGGTTCAGTAAGGCATTCGACAAGGTTCCTCATGGTAGACTGGCTAGCAAGTTTAGGTTACATGTAATACAGGGAGAAGTAGCCAACTGGAAACAGAACTGGCTCAAAGATGGAAGACAGAGGGTTGTGAGGGAGGGTTGCTTGTCAGACTGGAGCCCTATGACCAGTGGCATGTCACAAGGATTGGCGCTAGGTCCACAGCTTTTTGTCAATTGTATAAATGATTTGGATGTGGACATAGGAGGTATGGTTAGAGAGTTTGCGGATGACTCCAAAATTGGAGTTCGTAGAATAATCAAATCCCTACAGTGTGCCCAACAAGTCCATACCAACCCTCCAAAGAGTAACCCACCCACACCCATTCCACTACCCTATTATCCTAAAATCACCCCTGACTAATGCACCTAACTTACACATCCCTGAACACGATGGCAATTTAGCATGGTCGATTTACCTAACCTGCACATCTTTGGATTTTTGGTGCAAATCAGAGCACCTGGAAAAAATGCTCCAGGCACAGGGAGAATGTGTAAACTCCACACAGTCGTCATCAAAGGCTGGAATTGAACCCAGGTCCCTCGCGCTGTGAGGCAGCAGTGCCAACCACTGAGCCACCATGAGTTGTGGTTGATAGCGAAGAAGGAGTTTAATTTAGATAAATGTGAGGTGCTACATTTTGGAAAGGCAAATCAGGGCTTATGCACTTAAGGTCCTAGGGAGTGTTGCTGAACAAAGTGACCTTGGTATGCAGGTTCATAGTTCCTTGAAAGTGGGGTTGTGAGTACGTAGGGTAGTGAAGGTGGCGTTTGGTATATTTGCCTTTACTGGTCAGAGCATTGTGTACAGGAGTTGGGAGGATATTTTGCAGCTCTATAGAACATTGGTTAGGCCACTTTTGGAACATTGTGTGAAATTCCGGTCTATCTCCTATAGGAAGGATGCTTGAAATTTGAAAGGGTTCAGAAATGATTTACAAAGATGTTGTCAGAGTTGGAAGGTTTGAGAAGCTGAATACGGTGTGGATTTTTCCCCTAAAGCGTAAAAGCAGAAGGGTGACCTTATAAAGGTTTATGAAATAATGAGGGGCATGGATAGGGTCAATAGACAAGGTCTTTTCCCTGGAGTGGGGGAGTCCAGAACAAGAGGGCATCGGTTTACGGTGAGAGGGGGAAAGATTTAAAAGGGACCGATGGGTCAACTTTTTTTAAAAAATGCAGAGGGTGGTCCATATATGGAATGAGTTGCCAGAGGAAGTGGTAGAGGCTGAGACAATTGCAACATTTAAATGGCACCTGGATGGGTATATGAATAGGAAGGGTTCAGAGAGCTATGAGCCAAGTGCTAGCAAATGGGACTCGATTAATTTAGGATATCTGGTCAGCATGGATGAGTTGGACCAAAGAGTCTGTTTCTGTGCTGTACATCTCTATGACTATGAACTCCTCACTAAACAGCACTGTGGGAAAACTGTCAAAGCTGCACAGCAGTGAATGCTGGCCTCTTTCACCTTGTTCATATTCCCGCCAGAAAATTCACTGTCAATTTGATTAGAACTGTCGCTAACAATTTCTTTATCAAAAACATACTTTATTCATAAAAAAATGAAATCTTTCTGTACATACACAATTAGTAAAGCAGGTCTGATTTAGACTGTTTTTACATGGAGAGGAAAAAACAAATATTGGGCTTGGACTTTCTCAATAGTTAAGAACGTAAATGCATTTCTGAATTATGCTGGGTATTTGAGGCACTGGGAGGGTCTGATAACTGAACAGACCCCTGTTGTACTTTGGCAGAAAGACATCGGGCAGTGGACTTTCCCCACTGCACCTTAGTGCATCCTGCAGCACGTAGTTTTGGACCTTGGAATCTGACAGTCTGTAAGACTTGGTCAGGGTCAACCTTTTCACCTGGAAGATCAGCACGTTTTGGGCAGAGCAAGGGCATCTTTCACTGAGTTGATGGTCCTCCAGGCGCAGTTGACATTTGTCTCAGTGTGTGTCCCAGGGAAGCGACTGGAGAGCACAAAGTCATGCCTCACGGAGCTTCAGGACACACCTTGACATAAACCTTTACATTTTCCTCCAGACTATGTTCGTAAAGGCACATTCCAGCAGGAGATGTACAACAGTGTCATTCCCCGTGCAGCTGCGTTGATGGCAGTGTGCAGAGAGTCTGGGCGTGTATGAAAGATTTCACAGCTGCTGTCCTTCTCACCACCAGCCAAGCAACATCCCTGGACCAGGCAACAAGGTGCCCTGCCAAATGACTGACAGTCTGTTCAAGGAACCACCTGACAAGATCTCCCCTCTCCTTTTCCCGCAGCGTCTTGAAGAGGTTACGTGCTGACCATTGCCTGATGGACTTGTGGTCAAAGGTGTTTTTCTTCACAAATTTCTCCATGACAGTCCAACTACTTGAAGCGTTCCACGGCAACGAGCCTGCTCTACCCTTTGTAACACCAAGGACTGGTAAAACTCAGTAAACAGTGACACTTGGTGTTTGCATACCGAAAGTCTACACACAGCTTGATGCAGAGGACATGGAAAATAAGGTTGAGTTGGCATGGCTTTGTCAAGGAAAGCTCATACTTTACAAATCTTTTAGAATTCTTTGAGATGATAACGAACAAGTTAGACAAAGAAGAGCCACTGGATGTGGTCTATTTGGATTTCTAGAAGGCCTTCAATAAGGTGTCACATAGGAGGCTGCTAAATAAGATCCCATGGTGTTAGCGGCAAAGTTTGGATTGGCTGACAGGCAGAAGGGGGAGACTAGAGATAAAGGGGTCTTTATCAGGATGCTGAGGAGAAAGTGAGGTCTGCAGATGCTGGAGATCAGAGATGGAAATGTGTTGCTGGTTCCTGAAGAAGGGCTAATGCCCGAAACGTCGATTCTCCTGTTCCCTAGATGCTGCCTGACCTGCTGCGCTTTTCCAGCAACACATTTCCATCTTTATCAGGATGCTAGTCAGTGTCTCGTGGAGTTCCACAGGGGTCAGTTTTGGGACCACAACTATTCACGTTATACATTAACAATCTGGATGAAGGAACGGAGGGCATTGTTGCTCAGCTAGTGGTTGACACAAAGATAGATGGAGGGATAAGGTAGTGTTGTGAATGTAGATAGGCTGCAGGAGGACTTGGACTGATGGAGAGAGGGCAAAACAACAGATCGAATACAATGTGCCAAAGTGTGAGGTTAAGCACATTGGAAGGAAGAATAGAGGCGTAGACTACATTCTAAACAGGGAAGGGCTTCAGAAATCTGAAGCATGAGAAGACTTGAGTCCCAGTTCTCAATTTGCCTAGAGTTAATATGGAGGTTCAGTTAGCAGTGAGGAAGAGAGATGCCATTTTTACTTTTATTTCAGGAGGCTGAGAACACAAGTGCAGAGATGTACTGCTGGGACTCTTGTAAGGGTCAAGTCTGATCGCATTTGAAGTATTGTGAGCAATTTTGGGTCCTGTATCTAAGGAAGGATGTGCTGGCATTGGAAGGAGTCCAGAGATGGTTTACAAGAATGATCCCAGTGATTAAGGGCTTGCTGAAATTGCACAGCACCTGGAGTACTGTGTGGAGGTGTGGAATACATCTCTGACAAATGGATGTTCTGGCTATGGAGGCGATACAACAAAAGTTTACCAGACTGAATCCTGGGATGCAGGACTCACGATGAGGATGAGAGTGATAGCATATGGTATGAAGGACAGAATGAATTGGCCAGAATGAAATTCATTGCAGTTTAGAAGACTGGGGGAGGATCCCTCAGAACTTAATGAAATTCTAACAGAAAACACAGTATAAACGCAGGAAGGATGCTTCAATGACTGCAAGTCCAGAACCAGCAAGTCACAGTCTAATGCTACGGATTATGCCTTTTAGGACTGAGATGAGAAAACATTTCTTCACATGGAGACTGGTAAGCCTGTAGACTTCACTGCCACAAAAAGCAGTTCAACCCAAAATATCGAATTTTTCCAAGATGATACATGTAGTTCTAAAGGCTAAAGAGATCAAAGGGTATGGTTCTAAAGTGGAAGCAAACTGAGTAAAATGATCAGCCATGACTATACTGAATAATGGAGCAGGATTGAATGCAATAATGGAAGATTCCTGTTCCGATTTTCTGTTTTTATTCTGCTAAATGTGAGATATAAAAACAAACTAATTGTAAATGTCACAAATATCAGCACTACCTTACCATCACTGGAGGAAAATCCTTTAACTCCTTACCGAGCAGCTTCACTGTGCGGACTGCAGCAGTTCAATAAAGTCAAGGAAATGCAGTGATTTCTAAAACTTCTGGACTGATAGGTCTGTTTCTCATTTTGTATCCAGTTTTCAAATTGTTGAATGTTCTGAGAAAAGCAATATAGTATGTAGGAAATAAGAATATATTTATTGAAGTTTATTGCAATTACTTACATTCATTGCTGACTTTGAAATTGGATGAAGTTTTACCGGTTTGTGTGCAATGCTTGGGTAATGAGTTGTTCAAAGGTTTAGTATCAGTTGATTGAAACAATTTAACTGACAACTTACATGATTTTTTTTTCCTTATTTAATACATCCCTTACCTGTGTCTGTCAATCTGTCAGCAATGCCAAATCAGCCACAATTCTATTGAATGGTGGAAAAGGCTCAAAGGGCCAATTGGCTTAAGTTCCTATTATAGATGGGTCTTCCAGGAGACTGTAGAAAGAGCCATAACCAGTTAGACAGCCGGAGTGAGCGCATTCCGCTAACTGCGGAACGACCTTTAACCTCGACTAAAATAAAATCACACCACATTCAGCTGACAGAAACTATGGACGTTCTGTCCATTGGATTAGTGTTTATCTGATCATCCAGCCAGAAGAGACAGACATCGCTACACTATGGAAATCCTGTGGAAATATCAGGACATTGACAGGGATACAAATGCCCACCTGAGCTGGCCACCCATTGGTGCAGGACAGACCATTCAGCTGCTGCATGCGCAGGAAGGATTCAGTTGGACATCCAGCTGTTTAAACCCCGAGGGGGTTACAGGAGCTGGATTCTGGTGGGATTGCTGGTTTTTTAATCACATTCAGCTTCATCGCCCTTCATATTGCACTTTTCCCACAGTAAGCCCTCCATCCCACCGGGAGTAACCAAACAAATCAGCAAGGCCCCACACAGACACATTTGGAGATGCCGGTGTTGGAATGGGGTGTACAAAGTTAAAAATCACACAACACCAGATTATAGTGCAACAGATTTAATTGGAAGCACAAGCTTTCGGAGCGGTGCTCCTTCATCAGGTGGTTGTGGAGTACACAATTGTAAGACACAGAATTTATAGCAAAAGTTTACAGTGTGATGTAACTGAAATTATACATTGAAAAATACCTCGACTGTTTGTTAAGTCTCTCATCTGTTAGAATGACCATGTTAGTGATTTACATATGAAAGAAGTGAAACTATTTTTTTTAAAAGTTACATTCTCAGGTTAACTTTAACAATTGGTGTCAGCCCAGATAATATGCTGAAGGTATTATTCCCCTGTGTGCTGTTGTCTGTGCCATAATGTTTAGACTGATTCTAATCTAAAAAAAAAGAATTAACAGAGACTTACAAGGATTCATGCAGTTTTTGAGCAAAGTACAATGTCTGGGGTGGGGGTTGTGAGTGTCTGTGAGAGAGTGTATACGTGTGTGAGTGTAAAAGGTCTAAGTCTGTGAGAGGGTGCATGTGGGAGTCTATAGGAGTGCTTGTGTGTCTATGTATAGCGTAATGGTGGTCACCTGTAGTATGTAGGAAATAAGAATATATTTATTGAAGTTTATTGCAACTACTTACATTCATTGCTGACTTTGAAATTAGATGAAGTTTTACCGGTTTGTGAACAACTGCAAGCACAAATTCATCCCACAAATGTGTGTGTGTTTCTAAGGTGGGGCTTTTTGAGTGTCTGCAAGAGAGAATGTATTTATGTGAGCGTGAGTGTAAAGGGGTCTAAGTATGTGAGAGGGTGCACGTGAGAGTGTGTATCTGTAGGAGAGTATGAGAGTGTCGGCGTGTCTATGTATAGCGTAATGGTGGTCACCTGTAGTGTGGCGTGAACCCAAGGTCCCGGTTGAGGCCCTCCCTATGGGTACCGAATTTAGTGATCAACCTCTGCTCAGCCACTCTTCGCTGCTGCCTGTCCCGAAGTCTGCCTTGGAGGATGGTCACCCGAAGGTCCGAGGTCGCGTATCCTGGACCGCTAAAGTGTCTCCAAGGCGGGGGGGGGGGGGGGGGGGGGGGGTAGCACTCCTGTCTGTTGATTGTTGTGTGGTGCCCATTCATCTGATTGGTGAAACTGAACAGAGGCTACGGCAACGGATGAATGGGCACCGCATAACAATTGCGACAGGAGTGCTCCCCTCCCTTGGAGAACACTTCAGTGGTCCAGGATACGCGACCTCGGACCTTCGGGTGACCATCCTCCAAGGCAGACTTCGGGACAGGCAGCAGCGAAGAGTGGCCGAGCAGAGGCTGATCACTAAATTCGGTACCCATAGGGAGGGCCTCAACTGGGACCTTGGGTTCACGCCATACTACAGGTGACCACCATTACGCTATACATAGACACACACACACAGGCAATCCTATAGACTCCCACATGCACCTTCTCACAGACTTAGACCCTTTTACACTCACACACTCTCTCACAGACACTCACAAACCCCCACCCCAGACAGACAGACACACACACAAAAACACCAACAAACCCACATGCACACATACACGTTTGTGGGGTGAATTTGTATTTGCAGAGTTACATTGTACTTTGCTCAAAAACTGCATGAATCCACGTAAGTCTCTTAGCTCATTTTTTTAAGATTAGAATCAGTCTAAACATTATGGCACAG
This sequence comes from Chiloscyllium plagiosum, assembly GCF_037043375.1. Classification (NCBI taxonomy): domain Eukaryota; kingdom Metazoa; phylum Chordata; class Chondrichthyes; order Orectolobiformes; family Hemiscylliidae; genus Chiloscyllium; species Chiloscyllium plagiosum. The sequence goes on along the minus strand of NW_028270153.1, from coordinate 74,215,251 downwards.
ACAACAGCACACAGGGGACTAAACCTTCAGCATATTATCTGGGCTGACACCACTTGTTAAAGTTAACTTGAGAATGTAACTTTAAAAAAAAAGTTTTGTGATTTAGATATGAAAGAAGTGAATGGTCATTCTAACAGATGAGAGACTTAACAAACAGTCGAGGTATTTTTCAATGTATAATTTCAGTTAAATTTTTGCTATAAATTCTGTCTTACAATTGTGTACTCCACAACCACCTGATGAAGGAGCACCGCTCCGAAAGCTTGTGCTTCCAATTAAATCTGTTGCCGCACTATAATGTGGTGTTGTGTGATTTTTGACACATTGGCTCAGATCGGGAATGGCGAGAGTGGAAGGAAGGGCGGGGCAACATACAGCACCGCCCACTCAGCGACGTCATTGCACTAACCGCGCCTGCGCACTCCACAACATGGCGGCCGTAGACCAGGGCCTGATTCTGGGAAGAAGCTTGAGGCTCTTTGTGGATTAAATCGCGGCCCCAGATAAACCATGTTTGGGGACGGAGACTGGGAAATCATGAAACCTTCTCAGCGGAATACTGTGTCTAATGGTCCCCTCCTCTTTAACCTTCGCTCACCGCCTGTGGATATGGAGACGAACATTCCTTTCTGAAGCAAACAGGACGCTAGAAGTACACAGCAAGCCATTCAATATCCGGAAGCGGAGAAGTCGACGTTTCCGGTAAAATCCCGATTTTGCGGCACGTAGGCTGACGATTACAGTTTGCCATGCGCATGCGCCAGCTGCTGTCTGTCTCACTGATGACATCTTACAACCAGTAGGAAGCGAATAGCGGGCGGGAGAGTCGTAGTTCTGCAGGCCTTGCAGCCAATTAGAGATAAAGAGGGGCGGGATTGTACCCTGACCAATCGGGAAAAGGGGCGGGTTCAACCCCAACGGCTGTGGCTGGGAGGGGCGGGGATAATCCTTTAGCCAATCGGGGACATGGAAGGTGAAGCTGCCGCTGTGACGAGAGCATGCGCCGTAGAGGAGCCGCATGTTGTGCCCTGGAATGATGGGAGGAGTGATTTCTGACCACTCTGGAAACAACACACTCTGAAGGAAACATGTATAGATCGCCACTTCCAGCTAGATCTAACAGAGCCACGCTGTGCACCTGCATCACACCATCATCGGCCTTTCACTGTGCACTTATTCCTGATGGAGGGCTCTTGCCTGAAACGTCGATTCTCCTCAGATGCTGCCTGACGTGCGCTTTTCCAGCACACACTCTCCATTCTGATCTCCAGCATCTGCAGTCCTCACTTTCTCCAAGGTAAAAGATTTCCAAGATTATTGTGACTGGAAAAGCCGTGAATGATTTGAAATCATGTGCAGAGCAGGCCCCGAGGGTGTAAGTGGCTATCACAGACATTCTGGACCTTCCTGGGGGAAGCAGGACTGGAGGCTTGTCACCAACAGTGTTCCACAAGGATAGGTTCTGTGTCCTTTTTTGTTCGTCATTTATGTAAATGATTTGGATGAGAATATAGAAGGCATGCTCAGTAAGTTTGCAAATGACGCCACTTGTCCTTCAGTCCCAACATGCTCCCCTCCTGACATCCCCATGGCACTGACTCCTGCTACCACCAAAGATGTTCCGTCTGCCCATTTAGGTCCTCATTCCTCAGTATTAAAGAGCCCAATATACCTTTCAGGTGAATCAGCACTTTACCTGCACTGTTTACAATCTAGGTAAAAACAATGACTGCAGATGCTGGAAACCAGATTCTGGATTAGTGGTGCTGGAAGAGCACAGCAGTTCAGGCAGCATCCAAGGAGCAGTAAAATCGATGTTTCGGGCAAAAGCCCTTCATCAGGAATACAGGCAGAGCGCCTGAAGGGTGGAGAGATAAGTGAGAGGAGGGTGGGGGTGGGGAGAAAGTAGCATAGAGTACAATAGGTGAGTGTGGGAGAGGATGAAGGTGATAGGTCGGTGGGGGGGGGAGGAGGGTGGAGTGGATAGGTGGAAAAGAAGATAAGCAAGTAGGGCAAGTCATGGGGACAGTGCTGAGCCCCATATAAATTGATGTGTTTATTGATGCAGTTTCGATTAGAATGCCAAGCCCTTGCGTGTCTCTGTTTGACATGTCCAAGGATGGATGTGTTGTCCCAGTCGAAATGGTATCCTTCTTCATCTGTATGTAAGGATATTGGGTAGTGTGTTTTGGTGGCTAGTTGGTATTCATATATCCTGGTGCCTATTTTTCTGCCTGTCTGTCCGATGTAATGTTTGTTACAGTCCTTGCATGGTATTTTGTAAATGACATTCGTTTTGCTGATTGTTTGTATAGGATCCTTCTGATTCATTAGGTGTTGTTTAAGTGTGTTGGTTAAGTGTATGGGCTATCCTGATGCCAAGAGGTCCGAGTAGTGTGGAAATCAGTTCAGTGACATCTTTGATGTATGGTAATGTGACTAGAGTTTCTGGGTGTGTTGTGTCTGCTTGTTTGGGTTTATTGTTGAGAAATCAGTGGACTGCTTTTATAGGGTACCTGTTCATCTTAAAATGCTGAATTAGTATTTTTCTTCAGTTCGTAGTTCCTGGGTGCTGCAGTGGCCCCTTGAAATAATGTCCTGCTGCAGATCCGTTTGTGGCTGTTGGGATGATTGTTTCTGTAGTTAAGTATCTGGTCTGTGTGTGTTGTTTTCCTGTAGACACTGCTTTGAGGTTAGAACATAAAGGATTACAGCGGAGTACAGGCCCTTCAGCCCTTGATATTGCGCCGACCTGTGAAACCAATCAGAAACCCATCTATCACACACTATTCAATTATCATCCATATGTTGACTATTTAAATGTCCTTAAAGTTGGCGATCTATGACTATTGCAGGCAGGGCATTCTACACCCATACTACTCTCTGAGTAAAGAAACTACTTCTGACACCTGTCCTATATCTATCGCCCCTCAATACTATGTCCACTTGTGCTAGCCATCACCATCCAAGGAAAAAGGCTGTCACTGTCCACCATATCTAATCCTCTGATCATTTTGTATGTCTCTATTAGGTCACCTCTCAATGAAAACAGTCTCAAGTCCCTCAGCCTTTCCTCATAGCAGGCAACATCCTCTGCACCCTTTCCAATGCTTACACATCTTTCCTATAATGCAGGACCAGAACTGTACGCAATACACCAGAGATCTGTACAGCTGCAGTATGACCTCGTGGCTCTGAAACTCAATCCCCCTATCAATAAAAGCTAACACACCGTATGACTTCTTAACATCCCTGTCAATATGGGTGGCAACTTTCAGGGATCTACATACGTGGACACAGAGATCTCTCTGCTCATCCACACTACCAAGAATCCTACCATTAGCCCAGTACAGAGGAGCCTCGATTATTCAGCATTCGATTAACCAAATTTTAGATTATCTGAACAAGATCGCAAGGTCCTGATGCTTGGCTAACTGTGTTATCCGGCATTCGATTAACCGGACAAAATACTCCCTACCCATGTCCTTCAGATAATTGAGGTTCCTCTGTACTCTGCATTCCTGTTACTCCTTCCTAAGTGAATCACCTCACACTTTTCTGCATTAAACTCCATTTGCCACCACTCAGCATAGCTCTGCAGCTTGTCTATGTAACCTGAAGTATCCTTCGGTACTGGACACAACTCCACCAACCTTCGCATCATCCACAAAATTACTAACCCATCCTTCTATGCCCTCATCAAGGTCGTTTATGAAAATGCCAAACAGTAGTGGCCCAAAATAGATTCTTAGTAAGTGAACTCTGGAATGAACATTTCCCATCAACCACCATCCTCTGTCTTCTTTCAGCTAAACAATTTTGTATCCAAATTGCTAAATCACCCTCAATCCCATGCCTCTGAATTTTGTGCAACAGCTTCCTGTGAGGAAGCTTATCTAACGCTTTACTGAAATCCAAATGTTTAGTCATCTTCTCAAAGTGCTGAGTAAGGTTTGTGAGACACAATCTACCCTTCACAAAACTGTGCTGACTATTCCTAATCAAATTATTCCTTTCAAGACAATTATAAATCCTATCTCTTATAATCCTTTCCAACACTTTACCCACAACGGAAGTAAGTGTCACTGCTCTATAGTTACCAGGGTTATCTGTACTCCCCTTCTTGAACAAGGAGACAACATTTGCTATCCACCAGTCTTCTGGCACTATTCCTGTAGACAATGACGACATAAAGATGCAAATCAAAGGTTCTGCAATCTCCACCCTAGCTTCCCAGAGAATTCTAGGATGAATCCCATCTGGCCCAGGGGACATACCTACTTTCACACTTAGCAGAGTTGCTAAGACCTCTTCCTACGAACCCTCAATCCAGTCTTGTCTAATATCCTGTCTCTCAGTATTCTCTGTGACAACGTTGTCATTTTCCAATGTGAATACTGACCAAAACTATTCATTAAGCACCTCTGCTAACTCCTCAAACTTCATGCACAACTTCCCACTACTGTCCTTGATTGGCTCTAATCTTATTCTAGTCATTCTTTTATTCCTAACATACCTATACAAAGCTTTCAGGTTTTCCTTGATCCTACTTGTCAAAGACTTCTCATGTCTCCACCTCACATCTTTTCGCTCTCACTTTAGGTCATCCCTGACTAACTTGTAACTCTCAAGTGCCCTAGCTGAGCCTTCACGTCTCATCTTTACATAAGCCTTCTTCCTCTTGACAGGAGATTCAACTTCTTTAGTAAATCATGGCTCCCTCACTTGACCATTTTCTCCCTGCCTGACAGGTATGTACTTTTCAAGGACACGCAGTGACTGTTCCTTGAACAAGCTGCACATTTCAATTGTGCCCATCCCCTGCAGCTTCCTTCCCCATCCTACGCATCCTGAATCTTGACTAATCACATCATAATTGCCTTTGCCCATCCATAACTCTTGCTTGCTTCCATCACTAAAATGCTATCATAAAATGGTACAAATTAGAGGAAACTTACACCATCATTAACAATATACTTACTGGCATAAAATTCATAAAAGAGGAAGAGAACGACAACACACTCCCATCCCTATATGTCACAGTAGGACAAACTGTCAATGGAGAACTTCAAACCAGTGTCTACAAGAAAGTAACACACACAGACCAGATACTTAACTACAGAGCAATCATCCCAACAACCAGAAGCAGAGCTGCATCAGGACATTATTTCAATGGGCCACAACACACTGTAGCACCCAGGAACTACAAATAACAGAAGAAAAATACTAATTCAGGTAAGAACAGGTACCCTATAAACACAATCTGCCGATTTCTCAACAACAAACCCGAACAAGCAGACACAACGCGTCCAGAAACCCGAGCCACTTTAACCTACATCAAAGACATCTCTGAAATGACCTCCAGACAACTCGGACCTCTTGGCATCATTGTACTACACAACAGCAAATGAAGCTGAAGGATCTTATACAAACAATCAGCAAAACGGAATGTCGTTCATAAAATACCATGCAAGGACTGTAACAAACACTACATTGGATAGACAGGAAGAAAAATAGGCACCAGGATATAGGAACACCAACTAGCCACCAAAAGACATGACCTACTATCACTAGTATCCTTACACACAGATGAAGAAGGACACCACTGCAACTGGGACAACACATCCATTGAAGGACAGGCCAAACAGAGACACCCACGGGAATTCCTAGAAGCCTGGCATTCTAACCGGAACACCATCAATAAATGCATTGATTTAGACACCATCTACCATCCTCTGAGAAAAAAAACCCACCTTAAGAAGCCAAGACACGTAATTAGAAAGCAGAACATAACACTAGTGCTTCACTGGAGGCTCACTGATGATGTTACCTAATATGATGACGAAATGTCTGAAAACAAACCTTCCAGCTCAGCGAGCAAAGTTACAACCATTACACACTAACAGTCCCTTTAACAGCTGCTCACCCTCCCTGGCAGATTGTTATCCACTCCTTTGGCTTTCCAAATGTTCGTATCTCTCTTTTGGGCTCTATCCCTACCTATCCTTTACTCTTTACCTCCTCACCCCACCCTATCTTCTGCATATAAACTGACTTTTGTCTCATTCCCATCAGTTCTGAATAAGGTCAGTGAACCCGAAACGTTTACTCTTGATTTCTGTTCAGATGCTGCCAGACCTGCTAGACTTTTTCAGCAACTTTGGTTTTTGTACAAAAATTGGTGGCGTCGTAGCCTGTGAAGAAAGTTTTCTTAGATTTCAAAGGGATCTTAATTAAATGGGGCAATGTGCTGAGAAATGGCAGATGGAATTCAATCTGGTTAAGTGCAAGGTATTGCATTTGATACAACAAATGAGCGTAGTGCTTATACAGTTAATGGTAGGGCCTTGAATAGTGTACTAGAACAGAGTGAATGAGTATGGTGCTGGGAAAGCACAGCAGGAGAGTTGATGTTTTGAGCATAAGCCCTTCATCAGGATTCCCGATGAAAAGCTTATGGTTGAAACGTCGACTTTCCTGCTCGTTGGATGTTGCCTGACCAGCTGTGCTTTTCCACACCACATTCTTCCACTCTGATCTCCAGCATCTGCTGTCCCCACTTTCTCCTTGTGGAACAGAGGGACCCAGTGGTGCAGGTACATAATTCTTTGAACTTTGCATCACATATGGACAGGGCGGTTAAAAAGGCATTTGGCACACATACCTTCATTGCTCAGTCCTTTCAGTGTAGAAGTCATATTGGGGTTATACAGGACATTGGTGTCTTATGGAATACTGTGTCTAGTTCTAGTCGCCAAGTTCGAAGTAGGATGTTATTAAATTGGAGAGTTTGGAAAAGATTTACCAGGATGTTACTGGGTATGGAAGGCTTGAATAATAAAGAAAGGCTGGATTGACTTGGACTTTCTTCACTGGAGTGTAAGAGGTTGAGAGGTGACCTGATATTAATTTATAAAATAATGAGGGGTATAGATGGAATCCTTACAGTGTGGAAACAGACCCCTCGGGCCAACAAATACACACCGATCCTCCGAACAATAACGCACCCAGACCCATTCCCCTACCCTATTACTCTATGTTTACCCATGACTAGTGCACCTAATCTACACAAGCCTGAACACTATGGACAATTTAGCATGGCCAATTCACCTAAGCTGCACATATTTGGACTGTAGGAGGAAACCGGAATACCCATGCAGACACAGGGAAAACATGCAAACTCCACACAGACAGTCGCACGTAGCTGGAATTGAACCTTGGTCCCTGACACTGTGAGGCAGCAGTGCTAACCACTGTGCCATTAATGATAGTTGTCTTTTTCCAAGGATGGGGAATTTCAAAACAAGAGGGCATATTTTTAAGGTGAGAGAGATTTATAAATGATATGAAGGCCAAATTTCTTTTATACAGAGGGAGGTTTACGTGTGGAATGAACTTCATGAGGAAGTGGTGGATTTGTGTACAATTACAATGTTTAAAAGACATTTGGTTAAGTACATGATTAGGAAAGATTTGGAGGGATATGACCAAGGAGTAACCAGTTTAGTTAGGAGAATGCCCGCATTGGACTGGTTTATCTGAAGGGTCTGTTTCCATGCTGTATGATTCTATGATTCCTGGACACAAGGGTTAAATTATGAGCAGAGGCTGCAGGAATCAGACTTAGATTCATTATTGGTCTTCTTCTGTAAATCTATTAGAAGTATTTCTGAGGATGTTTACGAGACTGATACTTGGCATCAATGGATAGTGTAAGGAGGATAGATTTGGCAGGCAAAAATGAAAAGGAGCTTGGTTAGAACTGCTGATTAAAAGAGGAAAACAATGTGATGGTGAGCATGGATATATACTTTTGTGGAGTAGAATCAATATGGGTCGAGTTTAGAAAGACCAATGGGCAGAAAATGGTAAAGTTGTATATAGACCCCAGGCTACAGTAGCGATATTGGAGAAGGCATGAGAATGGAATTTAGAGGTTCAAGTAATTATGAGTGACATGAAAATGCATATAAATTAGGTAAATCAAATCAATAGCAATATGATAGAGGTGGAATTCTTCACATGAAACAATTTCATGAATCAATATGCTGAAGAAGTTAATGGGTAATAAGAAAGGGATAATTGACAACCAAGTTGATCGTGTACCCTTCAAATTTAAAAAACAGTTGGACAAAAAATGTCATTCATCCCAGTCTGGTATATATGGGAAATGTGGTCGAACAATGGGAAAACAGGGAAATGATGGTTAGTATTAAAGTTAAGGAAGAGCAGAAAAATAAACAACGGAGCTGAGGATTGGGAGCAGTTTAGATTTCAGCAAAGGGAGATAATTATAAAGAGTTTACTAAAAGGAGAAAATAGAGTATGAGAGTCCACTTGGAGAGATGGGGGCATACAAACCGATAATTTTTAAAAATTCATTCTCAGGATATGGGCATCACTGGATAGGGCAGAATTTATTGCCCATCCCTGATTACCCAAAGGGCTGTTAAGAGTATACTGCTTGGTGTGGGGCTGGAGTCACATATCAGTCAGACCAGGTAAGGACCACAGTTTCTTTCCCTAAAGCACATTAATGAACCAGTTGGGTTTTCCCTGATGATCAATAATGATTTCATGGTCATCATTAAACTCCTTAATTCAAGATTGACAGAAAAACATTAGTAAAGGTGAATATAGGGTATCCTGCAGTCATATACCAGAATTTGACACAATTTATCATAATGTCCTCTGAAGGACATCCTTCCCATCTCTGTAACCCTACACTTCCCATGGCTTGTCCACTTTACCTGCTCATCTTTGGACTGTGGGAGGAACCAAAGCACCCAGAGGAAACCCGGGCAGACACAAGAAGAATGTACAAACTCCACACAGACTGGAATCGAACCTGGGTCCCTGGCACTGAGGCAGCAGTGTTTACCACTGAGCCACCGTGCATCTCTCTCTCTGTCTCTCTCTCTCTCTCTCTCTCTCTGTGTCTGTCTGTGTCTCTCTGGCCATTTGGTTTTTAGATTAGATTAGATTACTTACAGTGTGGAAACAGGCCCTTCGGCCCAACAAGTCCACACCGCCCTGCAGAAGCGCAACCCACCCATACCCCTACATTTACCCTTTACCTAACACTACGGGCAATTTAGCATGGCCAATTCACCTGACCTGCACATCTTTGGACTGTGGGAGGAAACTGGAGCACCCGGAGGAAACCCACACAGACACGGGGAGAACGTGCAAACTCCACACAGTCAGTCGCCTGAGGCGGGAACCTTCTCTTTTGGCGATGGCCATCATACTCAGCTCTGCCCCGAGACTCTCTTGAATTTATTTGATATTACTCGTACTTTCCACCATGAAGTCAGACACAAAATAATTATTCAATTCCTTTTCCCCACAACTATCTTTCCAGTGTCATTTTCCAGCAGCCCAATGTCCACTTTTGCCTCTCTTTTGCCCTTTATATATCTGAAGAAACTCTTGCAGTATTCCTTGATATGTCTGGCTAGCTTACCCTCATATTTCATCGTGACCCTCCTTATATCTTTTGTTGTTGCTCTCTATTGGTCTTTGCAAGTTCCCAATCCTTTGGTTTCCCACTGCTCTTCCCCAAATGATCTGTTTTCTCTTTAACTTTTCTGCTATCCCTGCCTTCCCTCGTCAGCCATGGTTGCCTCATCCTCCCTGTACCATGCTTCTTTTCCCTTGGGATCAATCTCTGCTGTGTCTCCTGAGTTACTCCCAGAACCTCCTGCCATTGCTGTTCCACTGTCTTTCCTGATACACTCTTCTCCCAGTCAATTCTACCCACTTCCTCTCTCTCATGCCTCTGTAGTTGCCTTTATTCAGCTGTATTTCATTACCTTTGATTCTATCTTCTCCCTCTCAAATTGAAGAGTAATTATGCTTGCTGAGGATTCCTTCACCTTCAGATCCCTGATCAAGTCTGCCTCTTGCCTGTAAGAATCTGTGTTCCAGTTTATATTATAGAACATAGAACATTACAGCGCAGTACAGGCCCTTCGGCCCTTAATGTTGCGCCGACCTATGAAGCCCATCTGAAGCCCATCTAACCTACACTATTCCATATGTCTATCCAATGACCATTTAAATGTCCTTAAGGTTGGTAACTCTACAACTGTTGTAGGTAGTGCATTCCATGTCCCTACTACCCTTTGAGTGAAAAACCTGCCTCTGACATCTGTCCTATATCTATCACCCCTCAATTTAAAGTATGTCCCCTTGTGCGAGCCATCACCATCCGAGGAAAATGCTTTCACTGTCCACCCCTTCTAATGCTTTAATTATTTTATATGTCTAAATTAAGTCACCTCTCAACCTTCTTCTCTCTAATGAAAACAGCCTCAAGTCCATTAGCTTTTCCTGGTAAGACCTTCCCTCCTTACGAGGCAACATCTTAGTGAATCTCCTCTGAACCTTTTCCAAAGCTTCCACATCCTTCCTATAATGCAGCGACCTGAACTGTATACAATACTCCAAGTGCGGCCGCACCAGAGTTGTGTACAGCGGCAGCATGATGTAATGGCTCTGAAACTCAGTCCCTCTACTAATAAAAGCTAACCACCAAATACCTTCTTAACAACCCTATCAACCTGGGTGACAACTTTCAGGGATCTATGTACGTGACACCAACATCTCTCTGCTCATCGACACTATCAAGAATCTTACCATGAGCCAAGTGTTCTGTATTCCTGTTGCTCCTTCCAAAGTGAATCACCTCACACTTCTCTGCATTAACACCATTTGCCACCTCTCAGCCCAGCTCTGCAGCTTATCTATATTCCTTTGTAACCTATAACATCCTTCAGCACTACCCACAACTCTACTGACCTCAGTGTCATCCACAAATTTACGAACCCATCCTTTGACGACCTCATCCAGATCGTTTATAAAAATGACAAACAGCAGTGGACCCAAAACAGATTCCTGCAGTACACCAGTAGTAACTGAACTCCAAGATGAACATTTCCCATCAAACACTATCCTCTGTCTTCTTTCAGCTAGCCAATTTCTGATCGAAACTGCTAAATCACCCTCAATCTCATGCCTCCGTAGTTTGTGCAATAGCCTACCATGGGGAACCTTATCAAACATCTTACTGAAATCCACATATACCACACCAACTGCTTAACCCTCATCTACCTGTTTGGTCACCTTCTCAAAGAACTCCAAAATGCTTATGAGGCACAACCTACCCTTCACAAAACCATATTGACGAGCCCTAATCGATTTGTTCCTTTGTACATGATTATAAATCCTAACTCTTATAACATTTTTCATGACTTTACCCACAACTGAAGTAAGGCTCACAGGTCTATAATTGCCAGGGTTGTCTCTACTCCCCTTCTTTAACAAGGAGACAATGTTTGTTGTTATAGAACATAGAAGAATACAGCGCAGTACAGACCCTTTGGCCCTCGATGTTGCGCCGATCCAAGCCCACCTAACCTACACTAGTCCACTATCCTCTATATGCCAATCCAATGCCCATTTAAATGCCCATAAAGAGGGAGAGTCCACCACTGCTACTGGCAGGGCATTCCATGAACTCACGACTCGCTGAGTAAAGAATCTACCCCTAACATCTGTCCTATACCTACCCCCCTTAATTTACAGCTATGCCCCCTCGTAATAGCTGACTCCATACATGGAAAAAGGTTCTCATGGTCAACCCTATCTAAACCCCTAATCATCTTTTACACCTCTAACAAGTCACCCCTAAACCTTCTTTTCTCCAATGAAAACAGCCCCAAGTGCCTCAGTCTTTCCTCATACGATCTTCCTACCATACCAGGCAACATCCTGGTAAACCTCCTCTGCACCCGTTCCAGTGCCTCCACATCCTTCCTATAATATGGTGACCAAAACTGCACACAATGCTCCAGATGCGGCCGCACCAGAGTCTTATACAACTGCAACATGACCTCAGAACTCCGGAACTCAATTCCTCTACCAATACAAGCCAATACGCCATATGCCTTCTTCACAGCGCTATTTACCTGGGTGGCAACTTTCAGAGATCAAGATCCCTCTGCTCATCCACGCTACCAAGTATCCGACCATTAGCCCAGTACCCCATCTTCTTATTACTCTTACCAAAGTGAATCACTTCACACTCACCTACATTGAACTCCATTTGCCACCTTTCTGCCCAGCTCTGCAGCTTATCTATATCCCGCTGTAACCTGACACATCCTTCCTCACTGTCAACAACTCCACCGACTTTCGTATCATCCGCAAACTTGCTAACCCAACCTTCTAGCCCCTCCTCCAGGTCATTTATAAAAATGACAAACAGCAATGGTCCCAAAACAGATCCTTGCGGAACGCCGCTAGTAACTGTACTCCAAGATGAACCTTTACCATCAACTACTACCCTCTACCTTCTTCCAGCCAGCCAATTCCTAATCCAAACCTCCAACTCACCCTCGATGCCATACTTCCGTATCTTTTGCAGTAGCATTCCATGGGGAACCTTATCAAACGCCGTACTAAAATCCAGATACACCACATCTACCGCTTTACCGTCCACCTCCTTAGTCACCTTCTCAAAGAATTCAGTAAGGTTTGTGAGGCACGACCTGCCCTTCACAAAACCATGCTGACTATCCTTGATCACATTATTCCTATCCAGATGTTCATAAATCCTATCCCTTACAATTCTCTCTAAGACTTTGCCCACAACAGAAGTGCGACTCACCAGCCTATAGTTACTAGGGTTATCCCTACTCCCCTTCTTGAACAAGGGAACCACACTTGCTATCCTCCAGTCTTCTGGCATTATTCCTGTAGACAACGAGGACATAAAAATCAAGGCCAATGGCTCTGCAATCTCCTCCCTTGCTTCCCAGAGAATCCTAGGATAAATGCCATCAGGCCCAGGGGACTTATCTATTTTCACCCTTTCCAGAATTTCCAACACCTCTTCCCTACATACCTCAAGGCCATCCATTCTAAGTAATTGTGACTCAGTATTCACATCGGCAACAATGTCCTGTTCCTGAGTGAATACTGACGAAAAGTATTCATTCAGTGTCTCCCCAATCTCTTCAGCCTCCACACACAACTTCTCACTACGACCCTTGATTGGACTTATTCCTACCCTAGTCATTCTTTTATTCCTGACAAGACCTATAGAAAGCCTTAGGGTTTTCCCTAATCCTACCAACTAAGGACTTTTCATGTCCCCTCTTTGCTGCTCTTTGCTCTCTCTTCAGATCCTTCCTGGCTACCTTATAACTCTCAATCGCCCCAATTGAACCTTCACGCCTTATCTTTACATAGGCTGCCCTCTTCCCTTTAACAAGGGATTCCAATTCCTTATTAAACCACGGCTCCCTCACACGACCCTTTCCTCCCTGCCTGACAGGTACATACTTATCAAGGACACTCAATAGTTGCTCCTTGAACAAGCTCCACATATGAATTGCGCCCTTCCCTTGAAGCCTACTTTTCCAAGCCACGCATCCTAGGTCGTGCCTCACCGCATCATAATTTCCCTGCCCCCAGCTATAACTCTTGCCCTGCAGTGCACACTTATCCCTCTCCATCACTACAGTAAAAGTCACCGAATTGTGGTCACTGTCCCCAAAGTGCTCACCTACCTCCAATTCTAACACCTGGCCTGGTTCGTTATCCAGAACCAAATCCAGTATGGCCTCACCTCTTGTTGGCCTGTCTTCATATTGTGTCAGGAAACCCTCCTGCACACATTGGACAAACACCGACCCATCTAACGAACTCGAGCTATAGCTTTCCCAGTCAATATCTGGAAAGTTAAAGTCCCCCATAACAGCCACCCTATTACTTTCACTCCTCCTGAATCATCCTCGCAATCCTTTCTTCTACGTCTCTAGGACTATTAAGAGGCCTGTAGAAAACTCCTAACAGGGTGACCTCACCTTTCCTATTCCTAACCTCAGCCCAAACTACCTCAGATGGCGAGTCTTCATCCATCGTCCTTTCCACCGCTGTAATACTATCTTTGACAAGCAATGACACACCTCCCCCTCTTTTACCCCCACCTCTGACCCTACTAAAACATTTAAACCCTGGAACCTGCAACAGCCAATCCTGTCCCTGTTCTACCCATGTCTCCGTAATAGCCACAACATCGAAATCCCAGGTACCAACCCATGCTGCAAGTTCACCTACCTTATTTCGTATACTTCTTGCATTGAAGTATACACACTTCACGCCACCTTCCTATTTACAGGCACCCTCCTTTGAGATTGATGCCATGTTCCTAACCTCCCTGCACTCCAGGTCCTGCACTCTAAAGCTACAGTCAAGGTTCCCATGCCCCTGCAGAGGTAGTTTAAACCCCCCCCCCCCCCAAGACACTAGCAAACCTCCCCCCAAGGAAACTGGTGCCCCTCAGGTTCAGGTGTAGACCATCCTGTTTATAGAGATCACACCTTCCCCAGAAAGAACTCCAGTTATCCAGATACCGGAATCCCTCCCTCCTGCACCATCCCTGTAGCCACGCATTTAACTGTTCTCTCTCCCTATTCCTCGACTCTCTATCACGTGGCACCGGTAACAAACCAGAGACAACAACTCTGTTTGTTCTAACTCTGAGCTTCCAACCTAGCTCCCTGAAAGCCTGCCAAACATCCTCAGCCCTCTTCCTACCTAGTTGTTGATGCCAATGTGGACCACGACTTCGGGCTGCTCCCTCTTCCCCTTAAGGACCTTATCTTTGGTTTGTTACCCTTGCCATGTGATAGCGAAGCATGGAATAGGGAAAGACATCAGCTGATATCATAGCTGCAAGGATGGTGCAGGAGAGAGGGTTTCAGGTACATGGATAATTGGGGCTCATTCTGGGGAAGGTGGGACCTGTACAAATGGTCTTCACTTGAACCAGAGGGGTACTAATATCCTGGTGCTATTCGGGTGGGTTTAAACTAGCTCAGCAGGGGGATGGGAACCTGAGGTGTAGTTGCAGTGCATAGGAGGATGATAGTAGGAAGGAGAGGAACAGGATTTCAGGGTCACAGGAATGTGCTGGCATGCAGCAAGCTGGTTTGAAGTGTATCTACTTCAACGCCAGGAGTATCCGAAGTAAGGTAGGTGAGCTTGCAGCATGGATAGATACCTGGGACTTCGATGTTGTGACCATTTCGGAGACATGGATAGATCAGGGTGAGGAATGGGTTCCAGGGGTTTAGATCTTTCATTAAGAACAGGCAAAGCAGTAAAATAGGGGAAGGTGTGGCCTTGTTAGTCAAGGATAGTATAACAGTGGCTGAGAGAACTTTTGATGAGGACTGAGTGGGCTGAGGTTAGAAACTGGAGAGGAGAGGTCACATTACTTGGAGTTTTTCATCGGCCTCTGCAGAGTTCCAGGGAGGTGGAAGAGAGGATTAGCAACATTAATCTGGGTAGGAGTGAAAAGAACAGGGTGGTCAGTATGGTGTCTTTAACTTCCCCAACATTCACTGGAAATGCTATATCTCTAGTACCTCGGATGGATCAGTTTTTGTCCAATGTGTACAGGAGGGTTTCCTGACACAGTATGTCGAAGGGCTGACAAGAGGGGAGGCCACACTGGATCTGGTGCTTGGTAATGAACCAGGCCAGGTGTTTGATTTAGTTGTAGGTGAGTACCTTGGGGAGAGTGACCATAATTCCATTACGTTTAGTTTAGTCATGGAAAGGAATACATACATGCCACAGGGCAAGAGTTATCGATGGGGCAAGGGCAGTAATAATGCAATTAGGTAAGAATTAAGATGCAAAGAATGGGGTAACAAAATGCAGAGGATGCAGACAATGGAAACGTGGAGCTGGTTTAAGGATCGGATATTGCGTGTTCTTGATAGTTATGTCCCTGTCAGGCAGAGGGGAAGTGATAAGGTAACGGAACTGTGGTTTACTACAGAAATTTCATCTCTTGTTAAACAGAAGAAGGAGATGTATGTGTTGATGAGGCAGGAGAAAGTGAGGACTGCAGATGCTGGAGATCAGAGCTGAAAATGTGTTGCTGGGAAAGCGCAGCAGGTCAGGCAGCATCCAAGGAGCAGGAGAATCGACGTTTTGGGCATGAGCCATTCTTCAGGAATCAGTGTTGATGAGGCAAGATGGTTCAGATGCGGTGATGGAGGGATACGGATCAGTTGGGAAGAATTTAAAGAGAGTTAAGAAGAGCAAAGAGAGGACACGAGCAGTCTTTAGCAAATAGAATAAGGAATAAAAGGATGTGAGGAATAAAAGGATGATTAGGGTAGGAATAGGGCCAGTCAAAGACAGAAGTGGGAAGTTGAGTGTGGACCCTGTCGAGATCGGAGAGGTGCTAAATGAACATTTCTCATCAGTTTTCACTCAGGAAAAGGAGAATATTGTAGAGGAGAAAAAATGAGATACGAGATATTAGACCAGGAAGAATCGAGGTTAGTTACAAACAGGTGTCATCAATTCTAAAAGGAACGAAAGTGGACAAGTCCCTGGTCCGGATGGGATTTATCCGAAGATTCTCTGGGAAGCTAGGAAGGAAATAGCAGAGACTTTGGCTTTGATATTTGAGTCGTCATTGTCTATAGGTTTTGTACCAGAGGACTGGAGGATTGCAAATGTTGTGCCCTTGTTCAAGAAGGTAGGAGAGATGATCCAGGTAATTATAGACCAGTGAGTCGTACTTCTGTTGTAGGAAAGGTTTTGGAAAGGATTATAAGAGATAAGATTTATAATCATCTAGCAAGCAACAATTTGATTTCAGATAGTCAACATGGTTTCATCAAGGGCAGGTCGTGTCTCACAGCCTCATTGAGGTTTTTGAGAAGGTGACTAAGCATGTAGATGAGGATAGGGCAGTCGATGTGGTATACATGGACTTCAGTAAGGCTTTGATAAGGTCCCACATGGTAAGCTGTTGGAGAAAATGCAGAGGCATGGGATTGGGGGTGATTTAGGAGTTTGGATTAGAAACTGTCTTTCTGAAAGTAGGCAGCGAGTGGTGGTTGAGGGAAAATATTCAGCCTGGAGTCCAGTTACTAGTGGTGTGCCACAAGGATCTGTTTTGGGATCACTGCTGTTTGTCATTTTTATAAATGACTTAGACGCAGGCATACGTAATTTGCAGATGACACTGAAGTCGGTGGGATAGTGGATAGTTTGGAAGAATGTTACAGGTTGCAGGGGACTTGGATAATTTGCAGAATTAGGCTGAGAGGTGGCAAATGGAGTTCAATGCAGATAAATGTGAGGTAATGCACTTTGGGAAGAATAACAAGAAGGCAGAGTACTGGGTCAATGGAAAGATTCTTGGTAGTGTGGATGTGCAGAGGGATCTTGGAGTCCATTTACATTGATCTCTGAAAGTTGCCACCCAGGTGGATAGTACTGTTAAGAAGGCATACGGTGTGTTAGGTTTCATTGGTAGAGGGATTGAGTTCCAGAGCAGCAACATTATGCTGCAACTATACAAAACGCTCGTGCGGCCACACTTGGAATATTGTGTACAGTTTTGGTCGCCATATTTTGGGAAGGATGTGGAAGCACTGGAAAAGAGTCAGAGGAGATTTACCCAAGATGTTGCCTGCTCTGAGGGAAGGTCTTATGAGGAAAGGCTGAGAGACTTGGCTCTGGTCTCATTGGAAAGAAGAAGGCTAAGAGGGGATTTGATAGAGACATGCAAGATGATCAGAGGATAAGATAGGATACACAGTGAAAGTCTTTTTCCTGGGATGATGACATCAGCTTGTACAAAGGGGCATAACTACAAATTGATGGGTGATAGATTTAAGACAGATGACAGAGGCAGGTTCTTTATTCAGAGAGTGTTAAGGGTGTGGAATGCCCTACCTGCCAATGTAGTTAACTCCTCCACATTATGGAGATTTAAACAATCATTGGATAATGGATGACGATGGGATAGTGTAGGTGGAAGAGCTGAGAATAGTTCACAGGTCAGTGCAACATCGAGGGCCGAAGGGCCTGTTCTGTGCTGTATTGTTCTATGTCCTATGTTCCATTTGTTATCCTCCAGCCTTCTGGCACTATTCCTGTCGACAATGGTGACATCAAGATCAAAGCCAATGGCTTGGAAATCTCCTCTCTCACTTCCCAGAGAATCCGAAGATAAATCCCATCTGGTCCAGGGAACTTATCTATTTTCACACTTTTTAGAATTGCTAACATTTTCTCCTTGTGAACGTCAATCATCTCAAGTCTCGGAGCCTGTATCTCAGTATTCTCCTCGACAACATTGTCTTTTTCTAGTGTAAATACTGACAGATATTCATTTCATGCTTCCCTATCCACCTCGGACTCTATGCACAACTATCCTTGATTGGCTCTAATCTTACTCTAGTAATTCTTTTATTCCTGATTGGGTGTGTTATGGGATGTTACTGCATTGGAATAGTGCCTGAATGAAGTTGCTGTATCTGGTCAGTTATGTTTTCCAATAGTTACGTTATTCTAAATTCCGTTTTTTGTTAAACTCTCGTGTTTAAATAAACTCTGTTTTGCTGAAAGTTGAGTGGCCTGACCAGCTGCATTACACCTGGAATAGAGATATAGAATCAAAGAGATGTACAACATGGAAACAGACCCTTTAGTCCAACCCATCCATGCTGACCAGATATCCCAACCCAAGCTAGTCTCACCTGCCAGCACCCGGCCCATATCCATCCAAACCCTTCCTATTCATATACCCATCCAGATGCCTTTTAAATGTTGCAATTGTACCAGCCTCCACCACTTCCTCTGGCAGCTCATTCCATACACATACTACCCTCTGCGTGAAAAAGTTGCCCTTTTGGTCTCTTTTATATCTTTCCCCTCTCACCCTAAACCTATGCCCTCTAGTTCTGGACTCCCAAACCCAGGGAAAAGACTTTGTCTATTTATCCTATCCATGCCCCTTGTGATTTTATAAACCTCTATAAGGTCATCCCTCAGCCTCCGATGCTCCAGGGAAAACAGCCCCAGCCTGTTCAGCCTCTCCCTGTAGCTCAGATCCTCCAACCCTGGCAACATCCTTGTAAATCTTTTCTGAACCCTTTCAAGTTTCACAACATCTTTCCAATAGGAAGGAGACCAAAATTGCATGCAATATTCTAACAGTGGTCTAACCAATGTCCTGTACACCCACAACATGACCTCCCAACTCCTGTACTCAATACTCTGACCAATAAAGGAAAGCATACCAAACGCCTTCTCCACTATCCTATGTATCTACGACACCACTTTCAAGGTGCGACGAACCTGCACTCCAAGGTCTTTTTGTTCAGCAACACTCCCGAAGTGTATAATAATATCGATTTCACATCTGTCTTTAAAAGAATAAAATGCTGCTGCCCTCAAATATTTTGAGGTGGTCTGGCCTGGTCCATAACAATATGTTTCTGTGTGTTTGTCTGTGTCTGTGTCAAGGCCTGTTGCAATCTGCACCTCAGTCTGTGCCTGTTTCTGTCTTTGTATATGTAATAATCTATGTCGGTCTGTATGTTTGTGTGTGTAAATATGCCTGTATGTGATTCTCTCTTGAACTGTGTGTGTCTATCTCAGTCTAACTATCTCTGCATGTTTGTAGTTATAAATGTGTGAGGTAATGTATATGGATGTGTGTATGAGTGTGTGTCTCCGTATGTGTGTGTGTATGTGTGTCTATGTCGACCGAACTGTGTTATGTATCTGCGTGCACATTCAATGGTCCTTTTGATGTTTATCTCCAAATGTGTGTCTGTATGTGTTTGTGCCTGTGAGTCTATCTCTGGCTGCAATGGGACTGGAGGAAATTTTGAATGAATGAATGAATTGAAAAGTGATGAATTAAAGGCTCAGTCTCTCTTGCTCCCCTCCTGTGTTTAATGTAATACAATGCCACCCTCTGGTGGCCTCGACATGCCACTACAAAAGTGGCCGATCTTTTTCTTCGAACAGAGCATCACAGCTTGTGAATCTCTCAGGTTGCTGGTGTATTGTTCTTCAAACAATGTCTTTGGCGACATAGAGCAGTTTTGTCCGACTGATGTTGCATCTATGATGTGAGCAAAAGGAGACAACAATGGGTGGATGAGAGAGGGGGGGGAGCTCTAAATGGAGGGAGAGGAAACAAGGGAGAGAGATGAATCCTGCTGAGGCCAGGTCAGAGAGAGTGATCCTGAGGTGAAAGTAAAGGACAGAGTGACTGAACCCCAACTCGTGAGCTCGGCCCCGGTTCCCTCCCCTTCCCTAAGGACCAGGACTTGGGGCTGAGTCTGTCTCTCACCAGCTCAGCTTCTTCAACACAAAGATAAACAATAAAATAGTTTGTTCTACTGTTTGGCACTTTTTAATGAACATTTTCATTATTTACAAATTGAAGTTATAGATACAGTCAGTGAAATGGTGCCTTTTCTCACTGACCCCAAAGTTGTGAGAAACATTGAAATGTGTCCCTGTAACACCCTGTGGGAAAAAAAATTGCATAAACCAGCACTACCCTCAGTCTGTTACCATAGCAACAGGCTGCTTCATTGCTGAAACATGGAACTGAAATGAGAAAATCCTGGATGGATTGATGAATAAGCGAATTTGATTGTTTGATGAATTTGGGTAAAGGGATAGTTCAGCAAATTCTTCAGCTGCTGTCAGAACTTAGTCTGGGTCACAGCATAAATCAGGATGTTTGTGCAGCAACTGAGAAGCTGCAGCATGAAGCCCAATTCCTGCACATAGGCATCTAGATGCACAGAATCATGTGCCAACGTATACATCCGATTCCATATCGAATACAGCATTAACATTGACCATAACATGATGAAATTGCCGAGATCATAGACAATAAGACGATAGATTTTTTTCGATTTTGCATTTCTGTATCATGATGAGCGTCCCCATTGGTGTGAGTCCGGAGTCTCCTGCGGACTCTGCTGGTCACTGAAATGTGTCTGATGGTGAAAACATTGAGCAGCAGAATCAGGAGAAATGGGAGAGCTGGGGTTAGAATGTGATGGAGGAACTCGATGTGACCCAGACACGAGAAGATAGAACACCGTTCCTTATGTAACAAAACCAGGGGGAGTTCGCCAACACCAGAAAATGTTCTTTAAACAGCTCAGCACAGTCACTGCTCCCAGAACTACAGCCGCCGTTTTCTCACTGCAATATTTATTTTTCAACTTCTGGCAACAAATGGCCACAAATCGATCAAAGGTGAAAGTGACGGTGAACCAGACAGAACAGTCAGTGGCTGCATAAAGCAGGACGCCGTGGATATTACACACAGGAATGTCCCACAGGAAATAAAACTGTTCCCAATAAACATTGGGAATGTGTCTCAATATCAAATCGAGGATAATGACCAGTAGATCCGTCATTGCCATTGCCCCCAGGTAACGCCTGACACATGGAGACAATCCACAATCTTTATAAAGCAGGACGAAGATCGTCATGAGGTTAACTGTGAGGAAGGAAAACCAACAATTTATACATCAGCCTGATGGACATTTTACAATTGATTGAGATCAGAGTGAGATTTTCAAAATGAAATGTTCAGAGATTTATTGATGTAGTTGTAGCTGGAATAACACATGGTAAATTCTGAATTACTGACAGAAATGTGATGTAATACAGAAGAATCCCTCCCTCCCTAAACACACAGACACATATCCACAAGAACAGAAGGTTTCCAGAACATTACCAAACACGTGATTACTCAAGAGCAGACAGGTCACTGCTTTACAGCTCCTAATACGGAGGATAAACATTGTTGTCCTGAAGGATTCTCTCCCAGTTCCTCAAAGACAAATGGACGCTGGTGGTGGACTACTTTTTAAAATGTCCTTCCTTTTAAAACACCAAGACTCATAACCTCACATTGGTCAAATGTTGTCAATACAATTAAATACAGATTCAATTGGTTTTTCGTATCCTGGGCATAACTTTAATTAATTGGTTAAATTCAAATCCAGTTTCATTAACCCAAAAACACAACTCGAAGCCTTTGGTTACATTTTCTCAATTTTCAGCACTTTCTGCACCTGTCAACGAGTCAAAGGCACATGGGCTATGAAAGTCTCTCAGCTCAGAAATGCACCCTCCTTCTTGTAGTGACCAAACATTCTTTCAAATTCGTAACATTGCAGTATATTCCCCTCTTACTCCTGGACTTTTACCTTCTTCACTTACCTGTGACCAAACATCTCAAATTCTTCTGAAAATTGAAATATTCCAGTCCTCATTTGTCAATGTCAGAAACAACATTCTCAACAAACCCCAGCAGATTTATCAAAGATAATTTTCCTTTTGTGAATCTGGGCTGACTCTGCAAAGTAAAACCATTATTCTCCAATTATCCAGTTATCACATACCTTACAAACATGCTGATACTCTCCTCACAACTGATGTCAAGTTATCCACGATTTTGTTTTCTGTTTTCCCTCTGCACCGTGTTTTAAATATTTGCAGCCACAGCACCTACTCACTACTGTCCTGGATATTTCCCAGAAGCTTTGAAGAACTTTGACTTCCCTCAATAGTCAGGAAAGTGCCTCATAGAATCAAGGAATTTACAGGATGAAAAGAGGCCATTGACCCATCATGTCCATACCGGCTCCCAAAAGAGCTATCCAGCATGCTCCGTCTGCAGCCCCATCTCCGCAGCCCTCGAAATTCATTACTCATTTGGTGCAGCAATTACCACACTTCAATGCAATGTGTTTTTCAAGTAATTCCTTTTCAATAGTTCTAATTTCCTGCACTCACTCATCTTCACTGGTCACTCTGTTCCCTAATATTTCTGGAAGATTTTCTGTTCCTTTCACTGTGGAAACAGAACCAACATATTCACCTCATGGGACAGAGATAGCCTATGTCACCTCGTGAATATCTCAGAAATGGCACTATGGCACCTGAGGGATATGAAACCTATTCTTTTAGAATTAGAATCCCTACACTGTGGAAACAGGCCTTTCGGCCCAACAAGTCCACATCGACCCTCCAAAGTGTAACCCACCCAGAACTATTCAGCTATTGTATATTTACCTCTCACTAATAACTAATCCAATGGGCAATTTAGGCCAATTCACCTCTATTGCACATTTTTGGATTGGAAGTTCCAGAATCAAACCAGTTCACTTCATGGTCCATATCAGCACAGTCCTCTCCATGGTGTGACACCACAGGTTCTGCTGAAGCAGGCGTCATAGCTCTGTGACCTCCTCATTGTCTAATCAAACTGGCGTCACACATTGCACCTGGAATAGGTACAACATTGGAAAATATTCCTGGAAATCCCAGAGAGGAGATTGTAGGGCCCTGCTCCCTACTGTTTACAGAGCTTCTCTTCTGTGCAATCTCTGCTCCATTTGTTAGCTGTGTTGAAGACCCCGATACACTGTGAATGCCCTGCCCACACCTTGTACAGAGTGGGTTCACCAGACCCTCAGCTCGCCCTGAATGAATGCAGCAGCTAGTACACAAACCTGAGGAAACCATTTACAGAACCTTCACTGATGTTCCAGTGACAGGGGCAGGTCAAATCCATGTATACATGGCACACCCACTCTGTGTTGAAAATGCCTTCGTTCTCAGATTCTTGTCAGTTGTTGATGAACTGTTACATCTCTGCACAGTCCCACTGACCCGAAATATTAGTAGTTCCACTCTCCATAGAAGTAGTTGACAATTGCACCATTTTCTGTCCCTCAGTCACAATGACAGCAACACCACTATTGCATGGGGAGTTGATTAGGGAAGACGGGGAGGCGATGGTCCAGCCTGTGGTCTATTAATCCCGGGATCCAGGTAATAACCGAGACCCTGGATTTGATCTCACCATGGCAGATGGTGGAAATTGAATTCAGAGCTGAAAATGTGTTGCTGGAAAAGCGCAGCAGGTCAGGCAGCATCCAAGGAACAGGAGAATCGACGTTTCGGGCATGAGGCCTTCTTCAGGAATGAGGAAAGTGTGTCCAGCAGGCTCAGATAAAAGGTAGGGAGGAGGGACTTGGGGGAGGGGTGTTGGAAATGCGACAGGTGGAGGGAGGTCAAGGTGAAGGTGATAGGCCGGAGTGGGGTGGGGCGGAGTTCGGAAATCCCTGAGTTCGAGGGATTTGACTGAGACAAGGTGGGGGGAGGGGAAATGAGGAAACTGGAGAAATCTGAGTTCATCCCTTGTGGTTGGAGGGTTTCCAGACAGAAGATGAGGCGCTCTTCCTCCAACCATCATGTTGCCATGGTCTGGCGATGGAAGAGTCCAAGGACCTGCAGGTCCTTGGTTGCGTGGGAGGGGGGGTTAAAGTGTTGGGAATATCCGGAATTATGACTCAAATGAAACTATGAAACCATCGTTTGTTGTCAGGAAAACCCACCTGGCTCCCTAATGTCCTTCAGGGAAGGAAATTTACCACCTTCACCTGGTCTGGTCTACATGTGACTCCAGACTCTCAGCAACAGGGTTGTCTCTCAGCTGCCTTTTGAAATGGCCAAGTCAGCCACTCAGCTGTATCAATCACTACAAAGTCTCAGAGAAATGAAACTGAATGGGCCTAGGCACCTGCAGTTGGTCAAGAAGGCAGCTCAGCAGCATCTTCTCAAGGGCAATTGGCAGGGGAAATAAATGCTGCCTCAGTCTGTGATACCCATGTCCCATTAGTGAATATAAGGAGATGAGCACACTCTGGGAAGAGAGGCAGAAGGGACATAACTCAGTTTAAACAGCGACTTGGAATGATTTTCAAGTATGGGAAAAGGCGAAAAATAAATGAGATTAATGCCACATTTTATTTCGATCCCAGCCAATCAAAATCCCTTTGTTTGCTTCTTTTTCTCTATCTCTCCCTCTCTCTTTCTCCTTCTGATTAACTGACTCCTTCTCCTCTTCATAACAAACAATTCTGTCACTAAAATAATCACAATATTTCCCAGCTGCTTTCAGTTCTCACGTATGGTCAGTGGACTCGAAATGTGAACTCTGTTTTTCTCTCGACACAGGCAGGCAAACATGTTCATTTTCCTCAACAGTTTTTTTTTGTTTCAAAACGGCAGCATATTCCTTTGTTTGATTTAACCTTTAATGTTTTTGATTCCATGGGAATGTCAGGATCACTGGTATGGACAGCGTTTGATGACCAACACTGATTGACCTTGACCTGAGAGGCCATTCCACAAGGCAGAATAGAGCCGAGCACATTACATAGCAGCACAGAAGCAGACCCTTCAGTCCAACCAGTCCATGCTGAACATAATCCCAAACTAAACTTTTCCTACCTCCCTGCTCCTTGCTCAAAACCCTCCAAATCTTCCCTATTCATGCACTTGTCCAAATCTCTTTGGAATGTTGTAATTGTACCCACATCCACCACTTCCTCAGGAAATTCATTCCACATGTGAACCACCTCCTGTGTAAAAGCTTTGCCCCTCATGTCTTTAACATCTCTCTCCTCTCACCAGAAAAAGGTGCCCTCAGTCTTGAAATCCCCCATCGTAGAGAAAAGACAACAATCTATTACCTCTCATCATTTTATAAATTCCTATCAGGTTGCCTCTCCACCTCCTGCACTCCTGTGAAAAAGGTCCCAGTCTATCTTCTACTGTTTGGCCTCAGATTACAAGTTCAATGACATGTTTTGGATCTGAAGTCACACTTAACCCAAACCAGATAAGAATGTTAGATTTCTTTCCCAAACAACATCAGTGAAACAGCTCGGATTTCAGACAAAATCGTGAGGGTCTTATGGTTGTTATTAGTGAAACTCACTTTTTTTCCAATTCTTGTCATTTGAACTTACAGTCTGTTTTCAGTTGTGATCGGATATGAAACAGCGTCTTTAGCATATTAGATTGTGTCTCTGAATTATCCTTCCAGTGACATTAATACTCTGACATGGTGTTTCTGTCATGGAATTACTTTCGAGCCAAGAACAAGTTTGCAATTGAAATATTTACAACTGAAAGTGTGACCAGGAGAAAGTTGGAACAGTAAAGTCTGAATTTTGTCAAGGCTTAGATAATTGTTTATTCATCAACAGTACTGAAATGTAGGTGGAATCTGGTGGTATTATGGAGCTGGCAATGGACAGGTTTGATGATGGACACAATACCAAGACATAAATCGGTTCAGGGCAAAAAGGGGCCTCGACATTGTGAGCAGTCTCGGTATCAGATGCTTGTGAGGGAGGGGTCTGAAATTTGTGGATAATGAATGGAGTGTTTAATTGAAACTGAAGTTAATAGTTCCTGTCCTTGTCAAATACAGGCAACAGAAATAGCAATGGAGTTCAACATGGTTTAGGGAAACAAATGAATGGAGAAAGACATAAAGAGACTTACCAGGAACACCAACAATAGCGAGGATGGGGTAGTAACCTGCCTGAATAATCAGCAGTACACCTTCTATCCGATAAGTTAGTAAAGACCAGGAAATATAGTTAAGACCCAAGGATAAACTCCTGTCCATTGTTGGAACATTCCAGTCCATTGTTCTCAGATTCTGATCTCGCCTTTCCCTGTCTCTGCAGCTGCCGTTAGTGGTGGATGTGATGCAGTTGCAGAAACAATGGGATGATGCATTGAAAGAAGCCCTTACTAATAGGAGAGAGAAAGCCTCCAGTTACGGAATTAGATTCCATGGAGATCGACGTTAATCACAGTGACTGAATAAACATTTCTAGTTAACCCCTTTTCAATACAACACTTTCAGTACACATTGATTTTGGGACTGGATTTGATATCACTGGCTATTGTTCTTATCTCCCATTGCCAATTGTTCTAGTGAAGTCAGTGGGGAGGGAGAATGATGGATGTTTCTTTTTCGCAGGCTGGATGATCCTGTTGTGTTTTCCCTGCACAATGCTGCATCCAACAGACCTCCTCAAAAAAAGCAGTCAAGAGGTTGTTACTGTGCTAATCACTCGATCAACCGCCAACCACCAGATTGTCACCATAATTACTCTGACCATTTGCAGGAAGTATGGATTTGACTGAATGTTCCTTTCACTGATCTAATAAGGCAAATTTGTAACTTCACCACAAAGTGCTCTTCAGCATTTTTTTAAAATAGCAAATATCTTATTGCAGTTTATTTGGTTTAAATCAGCAATATTTACATTCTTTGACTTTAGACCAAAGCTAAATGTGATATGTACAATAGTTTTGTTTATTAAAACATTGCTTATTAAGGGATCAGGGACAGAATGAATTTGACATTGCCTTGGAGATACAGGGGATTGGGGGCTTTGGCTGTGGAGATTGGAGAGGAGTACAATGATATGCTCCAGTCACCAGTATTCAAACATCACGCTTTCAAACAGGTGGAATGAAATATAATGCAGAGCAAGGAGACAGATTACATTTGGGAGATGGAATGTCAATCGATAATCTGAATACAACAGGAAAATTATAAATGTGATTCAGGCAATATATTTTACAGACACACTTTTTCATCGCAGGGTAACAGGTTGAAAAGATTGTTCATATCTGCACAGAATATTCAGAATTAAAACAGGCAGAGACAACAAAATGTGCAGGGGTACAGGGAGATTACATGATAATAACAGGAAATATATAACTCAGTCTGGGTCAGTGCAGAGATGGTGGGCTGAACGACCAATGTGCTTTGCTATAATTAGTCTCTGATATGTATTAAAATCTTTTGGAGTCTGAGGAGACAAACTTGTTCAATGAAGGCCACAGAGTGTGGCATCATCAATAATCTATTCCTGTTGTTTCGTGAAATGCAGTTTCCGCAAAATGCATTTTCAAATAAAACCGATTTCTTGAGATTTGCATATTTGGATGGATATGAGCAAAAAGAGATTTTTTAGAACATGGAGAAGAAACAAACTCCAGTGTAACACAAGTGTCACTGGCACAACAGTAATGGACCATATTGGGCAAATATAACCAAGTTCAACCTCGAGACCCGTCAGAAAAATCAATGGAAACCTGAAATGCAACAGAAAACGGTAGAGACATGCAGCAGATGAGATTACATCTGAATAGAGAAACAGAGTAAACATATTGACTCTGACATAAAGCTGTTGTGAGTAAGTTTCATTGGCCTCAAAGTGTTAATTCAATTTCTGTCTTTTCACCTGCTGAGTTTCTCTCCAGCAGTTTAATTTTTTGTGTCTTCTTTCTGAACTGTGACACATTGTCTGATGTGAACAGGAACATCAGACTTTAACTTTCCTGATATTGATTGGGAAAGCTATAGCTCAAGTTCGTTAGATGGGTCAGTGTTTGTTCAATGTGTGCAGGAGAGTTTCCTGACACAATATGTAGACAGGCCAACAAGAGGTGAGGCCATACTGGATTTGGTTCTGGGTAACGAACCAGGCCAGGTGTTAGAATTAGAGGTAGGTGAGCACTTTGGGGATAGTGACCATAATTCGGTGATTTTTACTCTCGTGATGGAGAGGGATAAGTGTGTACTACAGGGCAAGAGTTATAGCTGGGGTCAGGGAAATTATGATGCGGTGAGGCATGACTTAGGATGTGTGGCTTGGAAAAGTAGACTCCAAGGCAAGAGTGTAAATGATATGTGGAGCTTGTTCAAGGAGCAACTATTGAGTGTCCTTGATAATTATGCACCTGTCAGGCAGGGAGGAAAGGGTCGTGCGAGGGAGCCGTGGTTTAATAAGGAATTGGAATCCCTTGTTAAATGGAAGAGGGTGGCCTATCTCAAGATGAGACGTGAAGGTTCAATTGTGGTGATTGAGAGGTATAGGGTAGCCAGGAAGGACCTGAAGAGAGAGCTAAGAGCAGCAAGGAGGGGACATGAAAGGTCCTTAGTCGGTAGGATTAGGGAAAATCCTAAGGCTTTCTATAGGTATGTTAGGAATAAAAGAATGACTAGGGTAGGAATAGGTCCAGTCAAGGATAGTAGTGGGAAGTTGCGTGTGGAGGCGGAAGAGATTGGGGAGACACTGAATGAATACTTTTCTTCAGTATTTACTCAGGAACAGGGCATTGTCGTCGATGTGAATACTGAGTCACAAATAAGTAGAATGGATGGCTTTGAGGTATGTAGAGAAGAGGTGTTGGAAATCCTGGAAAAGGTGAAAATAGATAAGTCCCCTGGGCCTGATGGCATTTATCCTAGGATTCTCTGGGAAGCAAGGGAGGAGATTGCAGAGCCATTGGCCTTGATTTTTATGTCCTCTTTGTCTACAGGAGTAGTGCCAGAAGACTGGAGGATAGCAAATGTGGTTCCCTTGTTCAAAAAGGGGAGTAGGGATAACCCTAGTAACTATAGGCCGGTGAGTCTCACTTCTGTTGTGGGCAAAGTCTTAGAGAGAATTGTAAGGGATAGGATTTATGCACATCTGGATAGGAATAATGTGATCAAGGATAGTCAGCATGGTTTTGTGAAGGGCAGGTCGTGCCTCACAAACCTTATTGAATTCTTTGAAAAGGTGACGAAAGAGGTTGATGAGGGGAAAGCGGTAGATGTGGAAAATATGGATTTTAGTAAGGCGTTTGATAAGGTTCCCCATGGTAGGCTACTGCAGAAAATACGGAGATATGGCATTGAGGGTGAGTTGGAGGTTTGGATTAGGAATTGGCTGGATGGAAGAAGACAGAGGGTAGTAGTTGATGGTAAAGTTTCTTCATGGAGTGCCGTCACTAGCGGTGTTCCGCAAGGATCTGTTTTGGGACCATTGCTGTTTGTCATTTTTATAAATGACCTGGAAGAGGGGTTAGAAGGTTGGGTGAGCAAGTTTGCGGATGATACGAAAGTCGGAGGAGTTGTTGACAGTGAGGAAGGATGTGGCAGGTTACAGCAGGATATAGAGAAGCTGCAGAGCTGGGCAGAAAGGTGGCAAATGGAATTCAATGTAGCTAAGTGTGAGGTGATTCACTTTGGGAAGAATAACAAAAAGATGGGGTACTGGGCTAATGGTCGGATACTTGGTAGTGTGGATGAGCAGAGGGATCTTGGTGTCCATGTACACAGATCTCTGAAAGTTGCCACCCAGGTAAATAGTGCGGTGAGGAAGGCATATGGCGTACTGGCTTTTATTGGTAGAGGAATTGAGTTCCGGAGTCCTGAGGTCATGATGCAGTTGTATAAGACTCTGGTGCGGCCGCATCTGGAATATTGTGTGCAGTTTTGGTCGCCATACTATAGGAAGGATGTGGAGGCACTGGAACGGGTGCAGAGGAGGTTTACCAGGATGTTGCCTGGTATGGAAGGAAGATCGTATGAGGAAAGACTGAGACACTTGGGGCTGTTTTCATTAGAGAAAAGAAGGTTTAGGGGTGACTTGATTGAGGTGTACAAGATGATTAGGGGGTTAGATAGGGTTGACAGTGTGAAACTTTTCCCGCGTATGGAGTCAGGTATTACAAGGGGGCATAGCTTTAAATTAAGGGGGTGTAGATATAGGACTGAAGTTAGGGGTAGGTTCTTCACTCAGCGAGTTGTAAGTTCATGGAATGCCCTGCCAGTAGCAGTGGTGGACTCTCCCTCTTTATGGGCATTTAAGCGGGCATTGGATAGGTATATGGAGGATAGCGGGTTAGTATAGGTTAGGTGGGCTTGGATCGGCGCAACATCGAAGGCCAAAGGGCCTGTACTGCGCTGTATTGTTCTATTGTTCTATAGGAACAGCAAAGCTACCATGTCAGAGGACTCTCAAGTATTTGGTGATGGACAGTTACTAAGTTTCCATATCAAATGTCCCTATATCAATGACGTGTTGCATTTTTATAACTTGCGATGAAAATGCTGATCTCAATGGCATTGACATCACACGATCAATCCTCTGACTGTGTGAAAACAAAGGGAATTGTTACCTCAATGTCATGTGGTGCTCCTGATGTTACTGGTGTCACACTCATACAGCAAGGTCTTCCCTTTCTGAAACTTAAGTACAAACTGTGAAACCATAAAATATCTTGGTATTTTAACACATTGGTTCATGGGTATTGGAAGGCAGAGCTTAAAAATGTGTTGCTGGAAAAGCGCAGCAGGTCAGGCAGCATCAAAGAAGAAGGGCTTATGCCCCAAACGTCGATTCTCCTTCTCCTTTGATGCTGCATGACCTGCTGCCCTTTTCCAGCAACACATTTTTAAACTCTGATCCCCAGCATCTGCAGTCCTCACTTTCTACTAGTAAAGACAGAGTTTATTTGTTATCCCCAACAGCTCTGGAGAAGGTAACAGGGAGCTGCCGTCTAGAACCTCTTCTATCCAAGTGGTGCAGTCGTACACACAGAGCTGTTTGGAAGGGGATTCCAAGATTTTTAACAAACGATAGTGAAGGTGCAGTAAATTAGTCCCTAGTCAGGATTTTAAGTGACTTGGAAGACAACTGACAGAGTTTGGACTTCCCGTTTTCAGTCAAGGACATTGCCAGTGCAGAATTTTCTCCAATTCCCATTGATCATAGTCTTCCTCAAGGTCCTTGATGTCACACTCAGTCAACTCAGATGAGGAGGAGGCATGATGGACACTTGACAGTGCTCAAGGATGCCCTCATAAGAACAGGGTACAATGCTCAACTCATCGACTGCCAGTTCTGTTGTGCCATAGTGAGAAAGCGTAGTGACCTCCTCAGGAGACAGCCACAGTCTACAACAAACAGTGTACACTTCATTGTCCAGTCCTTCCCGGGAGCCAAATGACTACAACACGTTCTTTGCAGCCTGCAACACATTATCGACAAGGATGAGCACCTCGCCAACACCTTTCCTGTGCCTCCACTTGGAAAATAAACCTTCCTCATCAAACATTCCAGAACAGGTATGCACATGTTTAAATACAATGTACATCTCTCTCTACACTAGGCCCTTTCAAATCCCCAGGCTGTGTTCAAGATGGAATTAGATATTCATTAAATCACGCCACATACTGTCTCCTGATTCCTGTTGAAGGGCTTATGCTCAAAACATTGATTCTCCTGTCCCTTGGATGCTGCCTGACCTGCTGTGTTTTTCCAGCAGCACACTCTCGACTCTATCTCCAGTATCTGCAGTCCTCACTTTCTCCACATACTGTCTCCATCAGACATCTTGAAATAGGTTTGGCACAGGGTAGATAAAAATTAAATCCGACTCTACTCTTTTAAAATAAAAGTACAGCTGCCTCATCATTGTCATTAAACAGTCCAACGACAGAGACAACAACGGCTTCGACTCAATGTGGGGTTCCCTCTACTGCTTTGAACCGAAAGAAGAATTAAAATAAAACTCTCTCCTTATTGGGTCCATCGAAAATATCCCCACGATAGGGACATACAGTCATGGAGTCAGAGAGTCCTACAGGCTCTTTGGCCCAAAACTGGTCCATGCCGATCAAAATGTCAACCTCTGCTAACACCATTTCCCTGCGCTTAACCCATATCCTTCTTTACCTTTCCAATCCATATATTTGTCCAAATGCCTTTTTAATGATGTTAATGTACCTGCCTCAACAATCTCCGCCAGCAGCTTATTCCATATTCGTACCACCCTTTGTGTAAAATTGTTGCCCCTCAGGTCCCCTTTTATTCTTTCCCCTCTCATCTGAAAGTGGTGTCCTTGTGTCGTTGAGTCCCCACCCCTGGAAAAACACTGAGTGTATTCACCCTATCCATGCGTCTCATCCACTTATACGTTTCCATAAATTCCCCGCTCCGTCTCCTGTGCTGTAAAGGAAACTATCCTAGCTTGTCCTACCCCTCTCCCTATAACTCAGACTGTTGAGTCCTGGCTATATCCTTGTAACTTCTTCTACACTCGTTCTTGTTTAATCATATATTCCTGTAGGAAGGTGACCAAAACTGAATACAATACTCCAAGTGCGGCCTCACCAACATCCTGTACAACTGCAACATAACTTCCTAACTTCTGTACTCAGTGCCCTGACTGATGAAGGCCAGTGAGCCAAATGCCTTCTTCACTGCCCTGTCCACTGTGACTCCACTTTCTGAACACCTCATCTCCAAAGTCTGTCTATTCCACTGCAATCCTTAAGGTGCTACCATTCACCATGAAACTCCTAACTTGATTTGACTTTCCAAAATGCAAGACTTCACACTTATCTATATTAAACTCTATTTGCCATTTCTCAGCCCACTTCCCCAGCTGATCAAGATCCTGCTGTAATTTCTGATAACCTTTCCCACTGTCCAGAATGCCATCTATTTTAGTGTCATCTGAAAACTTACGAACCATGTCTCGTACATTCTCATTCAAATCATTGATACAGATGATAAACAGCAATGGGTCCAGCACCGACCCTTCAGGCAGTCCACGAGTCACAGGCCTCCGAGTCCTCCAGGCATCGTTCCACTATTACCCTCTGCTTCCTCCCATCAATCCATGATAGTGTTAGATACAGTATAGAGCTCCTGCCACTCTTTTAAGCAGAAAGTTATCTCCCTCTGCAATGTCTTCATCAAATACTTTTATGACAGCTGCAGCTCTTTGTTCAATACAGAATAAAGGTTTTCTGCATTGTCCCAGGATCGGTACAGCACAGTATTATTTACCAAATAAAGGTCACTTTGATTTTAAAAAAAGGAGAGAACTGCACGTGCTCAAAATTGGGAATTGCTGGAAAATCTCAGCAGGTCTGGCAGCATCTGAGGAGGGAAAACAGAGTTAATGTTTCAATTTTGTTGACACTTCTACAGAATCCTTTGTCAACTCCACTTTCCCTCCACAGATATTGAAAGATCACTCTGGGCTGTTCCCATCAAACACTCCAGGATAGACACCACACAAGGTTATGAATAGAGTAAAGATTATCCTACACTGGCCTTTGTCAAACATACAGACCATGTTCAGTGTGGGGTTCAATAATGAATATACCTCTGCCCAAGCTGTTTCCATCAAATTCTCCCAGGACAGGAACAGTACGGGTTAGACATGAAGTAAACATTCTCCGTCACTAGTCCTTATCATTTACCCAGGCCATATTCAGCATGGTAGATTTTTATTAAATCAAGCCCAGAACTGTCCTCATCAAGCAATCTCTGGAAAGCTACAGTTGAGTGTTAGGTATAAATTCTGCACTCCTACATCAAACACTGAAGGACAGTACAGCATGGGATTAGATACAGAGTAAAGTCATTCTGCACAGTCCCCATCAAACACTTCTGAACAGGTGAAACATGGATTTGGACAGAGAATGGAGCAAACCCAACCCTCACTCTTTTCAAATAAGCAGGCCATGTTCGACCTCTTTTTTAACCTGAAAGTAAAATTGCTTTCCCACTTTTAAATTGTCAACACTGTCCCCCATCAAACCCTCCCAGGACAGATCCAGCATAGGGTCGATATAAAGTAAAGCTTCCTACACATTATCACCATCAAATATGCCCAGGACAGATACCATAAGGTTGGGGTCAAGAGTGTGGTGCTGGAAAAGCACAGCAGGTCAAGCAGCATCTGAGAAGCAGGAGAGTCAATGTTTCGGTCATAACGCCCGAAATTCTTATGCACAAAACATTGATTCTCCTGGTTCCTGATGAAGGCATTATGCCCAAAATGTCGATTCTCCTGCTCTTCAGATGCTGCCTGAGCTGCTGTGCTTTTCCAGCACCACACTCTCGACTCTGATCTCCAGCATCTGTAGTCTTCATTTTCTCCACAATAAGGGTTGGGTACAGTTTAAGTCTCTATCTGCACTGTCACCCATCAAGCAGTCAGAGGACTCACCTGCACCCTGCTCACATCAACCACTCAGGAGAGTCTGATACAATGTTAGATGTGGAATAATATCTCCCATAACACTGTCCTGATCAAACAATCTCAGGACAGTTTCAACACGGAGTTAGAGAGAAATTAAAGCTTTATCTCTGCTGTCCCTATCAAACATTCAGAGGACAGGAACAGCACAGAGATACAAGCTAGAATCTAATCGAGGGGTGGCCTTTCAATAGAATTACAGGTAGAACATAGAAAATAACAGCGAATATTGGCCCTCGCTGTTGCGCCAACCTGTGAAAGTAATCTGATGCCCATCTAACCTATACCATTCCATTATTGCCTATATGCATGTCCAATGCCCATTTAAGTGCCCTTAATGTTGGCGAGTCTACCACTGTAGCTGGCAGGATGTTCTATGCCCCTACTATTCTCTGAGTAAAGAATCTACCCCTGATATGTCCTAAAACTATCACCCCTCAATTTAAAGCTATGTCCCCTTGTGTTAGCCTTCACCATCTGAGGAAAAAGACTCTCACTGTCCACCCAATCTGACCCTCTGGTTATCTTATAGGTCTCCATTAAGTCACGGTTTAGGGCGGCATGGTAGCTCAGTGGTGAGCACTGCTGCCTCACAGCACCAGGGTCCCAGGTTTGATTCTAGCCTCGGGCAACTGAGTTTGTACATTCTCCCCATGTCTGTGTGAGTTTGCTCCAGTTTCCTCCCACAGTCCAAAGATGTGCCGGCTAGGTGGATTGGCGATGCTAAATTGCCCATAGTGTTAGGTGCATTAGTCACAGGGAAATGGGTCTGGGTGGGTTACTCTTCGGAGGGTCGGTATGGACTGGTTGGCCCAAAGGGCCTGTTTCCTCACTGTAGGGAATCTAATCTTAAAAATCTCTCAATTTTCTTCTCTCCAATGAAAACAGTCTCAGTTCCCTCAGCCTTTCCATACCAGGCAACATCTTAGTAAATTTCCTTTGAACCCTTTCCAGAGCTTCCACATCCTTGTTAAAATGCAGTGATCAGAACTGTACACAATACTATAGGTGCTTAACAGCATGACCTTGTGGCTCCAAAACTAATACATGCCAGGATCTGTTCAGATGAGAAGATACGAGACACCTGGAAGTACTCAAGGATGCGTGATGGGCACCTGGAAGTACTCAAGGATGCCCTCATAAGAATGGGCTATGATGCTCAACTCATCAACCGTCAGTTGTGACATGCCACAGCGAGAAACCGTAATGACCTCCTCAGAAGGCAGATATGAGCTGCACCCGACAGGGTACCCTTCATTGTCCAGTACTTCCCAGGAGCTGGAAAACTACACCATGTTCTTCACAGCCTGCAACACATTACCACGTCAACACCTTCTCTACACATCCACTTTTCACATTTAAACAACCACCAAACCTCAAACAGATCATTTTTAGCAGCAAACTGCCGGCTTTCAGGACAACCCCACACAACCTTGTCATGGTCGATGCTGCAATTCATGTCAGAGTCTCAACATGGACACCACCATTATGTGTGAGGACACCTCCCACCGTGTATGCGGCAGGTACTCAGGCAACTCAGCCAATGTTTTCTATCTCGTACCCTGCAGGCAAGGATGCCTTGAGGCATGGTACATTGGCAAGACCAAGCAGGGGCTATGGCAATGGATGAATGGACACCGCACAACAATCAACAGACAGGAGTGTTCACTCCCAGTCAGAGAACACTTCAGCAGGCTGGGACATTCGACCTCGGACCTTCGGGTGACAGTCCTTCAAGGCGGACATTGGGACAGTCAAAAACACAAAGTGACCAAGCAGAAGCTGATAGCCAATTTCGGTACACATGAGGATGGCCTCAATTAGCACCTTTGGTTGATCTCACACCACAAGTGACGACACACACAGACACACGCACACACCTACAGCCCATATTCTCACACAGACACAAGCTCTCTCTCATATGCTCACACATACACTCACACACTCACGGATCCTCTCACAGACTTACACCCCTTTACAATCACACTTATACATGTGCACACACTCTCTCACGGACACTCATAACCATTTCTCCACACACACGCTCCCACACACACACACACACATATATAAGTTTGTGGGATGCATTGTACTTGCTGAGTTGGGTCAAAATTCCGGAATTCCCTCCCTGCCGAAATTGTGGGTCAAGCCACAGCAAGGGGACTGCAGCAATTCAAGATGGCATCTCACCCCCACTTTCTCAAGGGCAAGTAGGGATGTGCTATCAATGCTGGCCATTCAGTTATGCCCAAGTCCCACAAATGCATTCGAAAACCTTGCTATTTCTGTGAGCTCCCTCTTCTCCCAACAATCCCTCAGTACACTTGAAACCTACTCCAATGCTGATTACCCTTCCTATCTCTGTAAATTACTCCAATCTCCATAACATTTCCAATCTCTGCCATCTCCTCCTCCAGTCATTACAATAATACCTATTTCTGTCATTTTGTCCCGGACCTATAGTCCACCCTGTCAGTATAACATTCTGCAGCCTCTATCAACCTTCCCATCTGTGCACCTTATTCTAGCCCCTTACAGCACATGTCATCACTATTACTTTCTCCAGTCTCTATAACAGTCCTGCCTTCTGTCAGACAATGCCTTATGACCTCTGTGACCCTTTATCATCCCTACTGACCTCCCTGTCTGTATATACTCCTCCTGTCCCTATCGCCTTTCCTGTCTGTGAAACCTTCTTTAATCCTTCAACCCTCCCTTTTTATAGTGTTCTGAAGCCACCAATTCCTCCCCATGTTTGCAATCTCATCCAGTCTCTGCAATCTCTACTGCCTTTGTGAACTTCTCCCGTCACTACAATCCTCCTTAACTCTACCTCCTCCTGTCACTATTAACCTTCTTAACACTGTAACCTCCAAAAGCCATGAAAACCATCCATGGAACAGTGATACCCTCTTGATTGCTGTGTCCAACTTCAGCCCCGGCAGCTGTCTCTATCTGGAACCTCCTTCAGTCTGAACAACTGTTACTCACCTCACCCAGTGTCTGCAGTATTACTAACTTCATTCAATCGCAAAAAAACATTCCTGTCTCTGTAGCCTTCTCCTGTACCTGAATCCATCCTGTTTTAAGGCATTTGATAATGTCCCCCATGGTAGGCTGATGGAGAAGTTGAAGTCACATGGGTTCCCGGGTCGATGGACGAAGAACTGGCTGGGCAACAGGAGACAGAAAGTAGTAGTGGAAGAGAGTTTCACAAAATGGAGAATTGTGACTGGTGGTGTTTCACAGGGATCCGTGCTGGGACCATTGTTTGTGTTGTACAGAAATGATCTGGAGGAAGGTATCGGTGGTGTGATTAACAAGTTTGCAGATGACACTAAGATTGGTGGAGTCGCAAATACAGAAGGGGACTGTCAGAGATTACAGCAGAATATAGATAGATTGGAGAGTTGGGTGGAGAAATGGCAGATGGAATTCGATTCTGATAAATGTGATGTGATGCATTTTGAAAGATACAATTCAACAGCAAACTTTCCAGGAAATGGAAAAGTCCTGAAGAAAACTGATGTAGAGAGAGATCTGGGTGTTCAGGTCCATTGTTTCCTGAAGGTGGCAATGCAGGTCAATACAGTGGTCAAGAAGGCATACGGCATACTTTACTTCATTGAACGGGGTATTGAATAAAGAGTTGGCACGTCATGTTACAGGCAGCATCCGAGGACAGGCAAAATCGACGTTTCGGGCAAAAGCCCTTCATCAGGAATAAAGGCAGAGAGCCTGAAGCGTGGAGAGATAAGCTAGAGGAGGGTGGGGGTGGGGATAGAGTCGCATAGAGTACAATAGGTCAGTGGGGGAGGAGATGAAGGTGATAGGTCAGGGAGGAAAGGGTGGAGTGGATAGGTGGAAAAGGAGTTGGGCAGGTCGGACAAGTCCAGACAAGTCAAGGGGACAGTGTTGAGCTGGAGGTTAGAAACTAGGATGAGGTGGGGGAAGGGGAAATGAGGAAGCTGTTGAAGTCCACATTGATGCCCTGGGGTTGAAGTGTTCTGAGGCGGAAGATGAGGCGTTCTTCTTCCATGCGTCTGGTGGTGAGGGAGTGGCGGTGGAGGAGGCCCAGCACCTCCATATCCTCGGCAGAGTGGGAGGGGGTGTTGAAATGTTGGGCCACGGGGCAGTTTGGTTGATTGGTGCGGGTGTCTCGGAGATGTTTCCTAAAGCACTCTGCTAGGAGGCGCCCAGTCTCCCCAATGTAGAGGAGACCGCATTGAGAGCAACGGATACAATAAATGATATTAGTGGATGTGCAGGTAAAACTTAGATGGATGTGGAAGGCTCCTTTAGGGCCTTGGATGGAGGTGAGGGAGGAGGTGTGGGCACAGGTTTTACAGTTCCTGCGGTGGCAGGGGAAAGTGCCAGGATGGGAGGATGGGCCGTAGGGGGGTGTGGACCTGACCAGGTAGTCACGAAGGGAACGGTCTTTGCGGAAGGCGGAGAGGGGTGGGGAGGGAAATATATCCCTGGTGGTGGGGTCTGTTTGGAGGTGGTGGAAATGTCGGCGGATGATTTGGTTTATGCGAAGGTTGATAGAGTGGAAGGTGAGCACCAGGAGCGTTCTGTCCTTGTTGCGGTTGGAGGGGTTGAGTCTGAGGCGGAGGTGCGGGATGTGGACGAGATGCGTTGGAGGGCATCTTTAACCACGTGGGAAGAGAAATTGCAGTCTCTAAAGGAGGAGGCCATCTGGTGTGTTCTGTGGTGCAACTGGTCCTCCTGGGAGCAGATACGGCGGAGGCAGAGGAATTGGGAATACGGGATGGCATTTTTGCAAGAGATAGGGTGGGAAGAGGTGTAATCCAGGTAGCTGTGGGAGTCGGTGGGTTTGTAGAAAATGTCAGTGTCAAGTCGGTAGTCACTGATGGAGATGGAGAGGTCCAGGAAGGGGAGGGAGGTGTCAGAGATGGTCCAGGTAAATTTAAGGTCAGGGTGGAATGTGTTGGTGAAGTTGATGAATTGCTCAACCTCCTCGCGGGAGCACAAGGTGGCGCCAATGCAGTCATCAATGTAGCAGAGGAAGAGGTGGGGAGTGGTGCCGGTGTAATTACGGAAGATCAACTGCTCTACGTAGCCAACAAAGAGACAGGCATAGCTGGGGCCCATACATGTGCCCATGGCTACCCCTTTGGTCTGGAGGAAGTGGGAGGATTCAAAGGAGAAATTGTTAAGGGTGAGGACCAGTTTGGCCAAACGAATGAGAGTGTCGGTGGAAGGGTACTATTGGGAACGTCTGGAGAGGAAAAAATGGAGGGCTTGGAGGCCCTGGTCATGGCGGATGGAGGTGTAGAGGGATTGGATATCCATGGTGAAGATGAGGCATTGGGGGCCAGGGAAACGGAAGTCTTGGAGGAGGTGGAGGGTGTGGGTGGGGTCTCGAACGTATGTGGGGAGTTCCTGGACTAGGGGGGATAGGACAGTGTTGAGGTAGGTAGAGATGAGTTCAGTGGGACAGGAGCATGCTGAGACAATGGGTCGGCCAGGGTGGTCAGGCTTGTGGATCTTGGGAAGGAGGTAGAACCGGGCAGTGCGGGGTTCCCGGACTATGAGGTTGGAAGCTGTGGGTGGGAGATCTCCTGAGGTAATGAGGTTCTGTATGGTCTGGGCGATGATGGTTTGGTGATGGGGGGTGGGATCATGGTCAAGGGGGCGGTAGGAAGAGGTGTCCTCGAGTTGGTGTTTGGCTTCAGCGATGTAGAGGTCAGTGCGCCAGACTACCACTGCGCCCCCTTTATCCGCTGGCTTGATGGTGAGGTCGGGATTGGAGCAGAGGGATTGGAGGGCTGCACGTTGTGAGGGTGAGAGGTTGGAGTGGGGAGGGGGGTCGACAGGTTAAGGCGGTTAATGTCCCGGCGGCAGTTGGAAATGAAGAGGTCGAGGGCAGGTATTAGGCCAGCGCGGGGTGTCCAGGTGGATGCAGTGTGTTGGAGGTGGGCGAAGGGGTCCTCGGAAGATGGGCGGGAATCCTGATTGTGAAAGTAAGCTCAGAGGCGGAGGCGACGCAAGAATTGTTCGATGTCACGGCGTGTATTAAATTCATTGATGCGTGGACGGAGGGGGACGAAGGTGAGTCCTTTGCTGAGGACTGATCGTTCATCCTCAGTGAGGGGAAGGTCTGGAGGAATGGTGAAAACTCATATTGAAATTCCCAATGATCACTATACCTTTGCATTTCCTACAAATCTTTTGCATCTCCAATTGTATCTTGTGCCCCCATCTCCTGACGACTGTTTGGAGGCCTGTACCTAACTCCAACTATGGTATTGTTGTACTTTTGCAGTTCCTCAATTCCACCAACATGGAGAAGAGAGATTGCAAAGGCAGAGGTGTTGAGGGGCTTGAAAGAGCCGAGGTTAACAATGGCAGGGATTGGCCAGTTCTCTCAGTACAGGTTTTTTCTTTCCAGTTTGGTTTAGCTGTGGCAGTCACAAGATGCTGGAATCCAGAAAAGATTCCAAGCTTCAGCAGATGAATCCTAACTTACTTTCTCTCTTGAATTTCTTTGAATGTTGTTCCCTCCTGCCTACAAGAATCTGTTTCAGTTTACCTATTTTGCCAAAGTGTATGTTCTGGGATGTCTGGATTGGAACAGTCCCTTCGTTAATTTTCTGTATCTGGATAGTTAAGTTTTCCAATAACGACGTTATTCTAAATTTGATTTTCTTTTGATAAACTGCAGTGTTTTCATAAATTCTGTTTTGCTGAAAGGTGAGTGATCTGACCAGCTGCATCACACCTGGTATATTGATTTCCCATCTCCCTTAAAATAAGAAAAAGTTAAGGTCTAAGCTACCTTCTCAATAATGTTTGAGGTAGTCTGGCCTGGTCCATAACAATATATGTCTGTGTGTTTGGGTGGGTGTGTGCGTTTGTCTTTGTCAGTGTAAAGGTCTGTTTGCACGTCTGCACCTCAGTCTGTGTCTGTTTCTGTCTTTGTATGTGTATGAATCTATGTCTGTCTGTATGTTTGTGTGT
Organism: Chiloscyllium plagiosum; assembly: GCF_037043375.1. Classification (NCBI taxonomy): domain Eukaryota; kingdom Metazoa; phylum Chordata; class Chondrichthyes; order Orectolobiformes; family Hemiscylliidae; genus Chiloscyllium; species Chiloscyllium plagiosum. The sequence continues at coordinate 74,173,683 of NW_028270153.1, read as the reverse complement.
ATAAATGTGCCTGTGTGTGTCTCTGTGTCTGTATGTGATTCTCTCTCTGTAACTGCGTGTTTATCTCAGTCGAACTACCTCTGCATATTAGTAGCTATGAATGTTTGAGGTAGTGTACATGGATGTGTGTATTAGTATGTATCTGTGTGTGTGTATATCTGTGTATCTGTGTCTGTATCTGTGTGTGTGTATCTGTACTGAACTGTCTCTGCTGATCTATTTCTGCTCTGTGTGCACATCAGCTGCTGCAGATGAGTGTGTGTATTAGTGTGCATCTCTCTATCTCAGTGTGTCTCTAAGTCTGTGTCACTGTGCAGCAGGATCTCTGTTGTTCTGGGGGTGAATCCATTGAAATGGTGTTTACCCGTCTCTCCCCCTTCTGTCTGTCCCTCTTGTGTGTAAAGTGATACAATTGTCATATTGGTGTATATCTCCAAATGTGTGTCTCTATGTGTTTGTGCCTGTGGATCTGTCTCTGGGTGCAATGGGACTGAAGGGAAGTTTGAATAAGTGGATTAAAAAGTGATGTATCAAAGGCTGAGTCTCTTTTGCTCCCCACAATCCCCCGACTTGTGTTTAATGTGACACATGCCACCCTCTGGTGGTCTTGATATGCCGCTACATGAGTGGATGACCTTTTCTGTGGTGAGAGCATCACAGCTTGTGAATTTTTCATGTTGCATGGTTGTGGTCTTCAGGCAGTTTCTTTGGTGACACAGCAGTTTTGGCTGATCGATGATGCATCTGCAATATGAGCAAAAGGAAACAAAAATGGGAGGACGAGAGAAAGAAAGGACATTGTGAGAGTGAGACCTGAATACGGAGAGAGATGATATCTGCTGAGGCCAGGTCAGAGTCAGTGATCCTGAGGTGAAAGTAAAGGTCAGAGTGATTTAAACCCAACTCCTGAGCTCAGACCCAGTTCCCTCCCCTTCCCTAATGACCAGGACTTGGGGCTGAATCTGTCTCTCTCCAGCTCAGCTGCTTCAACATAAACAACAAAATAGTTTGTTCTGCTGTGTGATACTTCTTAATGAAGAATTTCATTATTTACAGATTGAAGTGATAGATACAGTCAGTGAAATGGTGCCTTTTCTCACTGATCCTTGAGTTGAGAAACATTGAAATATGTCCCTGTAACCCCCTGTTTAATAATGTTGGAAAAACGAGCACTACCCTCAGTCTGTTACCATAGCAACAGACTGTTTCATTGCTGAAACATTGAACTGAAATCAGAAAATCCTGGATGGATTGATTAATGAGTAGGTTTGATTGATTGATGAATTTGGGTAAAGGGATATTTCAGCACATTCTTCAGCTGCTGTCTGAACTTAGTCTGGGTCACAGCGTAAATCGCGGTGTTTGTGCAGCAACTGAGGAGCTGCAGCATGAAGCCCAATTCCCGCACAAAGTGATGCAGATACACAGGGGTATATGCCAAATTAAACATCCGAGTCCATATTGAATACAGCATTAATGTTGAATATAACAGGATGAAATTGGCCGAGATCACAAACAATAAAATGATCGATGTTTTTCGATTTTGCATTTCTGTATCATGGTGAGAGTCCCCATTGGTGTGAGTCCGGAGTCTCCTGCGGGCTCTGCTGGTCACTAAAATGTGTCTGACGGTGAAAACATTGAGTAGCAGAATCAGGAGAAATGGGAGAGCTGGTGTTAGAATGTGGTGGAGGAACTCGATTGTGACCCAGACACGAGAAGATAGAACACCGTTCATTGTGTAACAAAACAAGGGGGAGTTCGCCAACCGATAAAGACCCGTGAGCATGAAATACCAGAAAATGTTCTTGAAACAGCTCAGCACAGTTACTGTTCCCAGAACCACAGCTGCCATTTTCTCACTGCAATATTTATTTTTCAGCTTCTGGCAACAAATGGCCACAAACCGATCAAAGGTGAAAGTGACGGTGAACCAGACAGAACAGTCAATGGCTGCATAAAGCAGGACGGCGTGGATATTACACACAGGGATGTCCCACAGGAAGTAAAACTGTTCCCAATAAACAATGGGAATGTGTCTCAATATCAGATCAAGGATAATTACCAGTAGATCCGTCACTGCCATTGCCCGCAGGTAACGCCTGACACATGGAGACAATCCACAATCTTTATAAAGCAGGACGTAGATCGTCATGACGTTAACTGTGAGGAAGGAAAACCAACAATTTATACATCAGCCTGAAGGACGTTTTACAATTGAATGAGATCAGAGTGAGATTTTCAAAATGAAATGTTCAGAGATTTATTGATGTAGTTGGAGCTGAAATAACATGGTAAATTCTGAAGTACTGACAGAAATGTGATGTAATACAGAAGAAACCCTTCCTCCCGAAACACACAGACATGCATCCATAAGAACAAGATTCTAGAACATTCCCAGACACTCGATCATTCAAAAGCAGACAGGTCACTTCTTCACAGTATTTTTTAAGCCATTATTTCCTGCTCCATTGTCACCTTTAATCCTCATTTTGACCAGGCAGGAAACAGTCTGACATTGCCATTACATACAGAATCAAACCTGATGGGTAATGTTTCACGCAGCCCCATCACCATCCCTGGGTATATCCTGTCCCAATGGCAGGACAGACCCACCAATGGTGATGGCACCGTGCTGTACAGTCAAGAAAGAGGTTACCTTGTAATTCCCCAACATTGATTCCAGAACCCAAGAATTCTCATGGTGACAGATCAAAGATGGTCATCTCCTGCTTCTACACCAGCCAGCACACAGTCCTGGTGGAGGGAAAGGCTCAGCCTCATATTGAAGATACCATCCACTGAGATAAATCAGTCTATCAGTTTAACAGAAAATAACGACTGCACAGACACCTGCTGGGTCATCAACTATTTGCAAATTATATCAACGGTTTAGATAAATGACACAAATGAATTCTCACTAAATTCAGCGATGATGCTGAGATAGGAAGGAAACAAAGTAATCAAGAGGAGGTGCAGGATCTGTAAGTGGATAAGCAGTAAATAACCATTTGGCAGATGGAATGTAGCGAGGCTAACTGTGAACCTGTGAATTTTTCAGAAAGGATACAAGGCCATAGATTACATAAATGGGGGGAGATTGCAGGACCTAGTTCAAACATCTGCAGTGTTGCTCCATCTCCCTGATGGTCTGATCCTTGATGTGATTGGGTTGGCGGTGAGGAGCAGGGTGTTATGAACTGTGTCTGAAGGGGGTGGCCTCATCTGAGACGCCATCCTTTCTTTCTACGTGGGGACCTGAAGATGATGGGAATGACTGACTGCTTCTGAATGAAGAGGCTGTGGCTGCTGCCAGGACAGTGGGTATTCACCAACATGCTGTACTGTGCATGGTCACACTGCACCATTAATGGAGTGAGAGGTCCTTCAGTTCCTCTAACTTTCCCCATTGACATGGGGACCCTACAGAGCCATGTACACCATCGGGAATCCCACTATACTGGGAAAACAAGGGTAGCCCTGGCAGCTTCCTGCTGAGGGAGGAAACATTGTATTCATCTCATCCACCATATATATCCTCCATCACCGAATGGCGGGAGATCCATACTGGGAGATGATGGATATGTCCCCCACGTCTGCCTGGAAAGTTCCGGATGCTAGAAGCTGTATGAAGCTGTGACCCTAACAGCCACTGGCAGCACCGTCCTCCCCTGGTGTGAAGCTGCAGGTCGTGTTGAATGAGGTGACACTGCTCTGTGACCAGCTCCTTGTTCAATCAGGGTCCCCTCACACTCTGCTCCTGGGTTAAGTGTCACTTGGGAAGCTGTTCTTGGAAAACCTGGAGTGGATACAGCAGATCCCTTTCCCCACCCACACTCACTCCGTGGTTTCAGAGCTGCCCCTCTCTCCAGCCCCTGCTCCATTTGTTGTTCATGTTACAGACCCAGATGCTGTAACTACAGTCCCCATGCTCCATCCAGAGTTGGGTCACCAAATCCTCAGGTCTCCCTGAATGTCTGAGGCAACTAACAGCACGGTGGCACAGTGGTTAGCACTGCTGCCTCACAGCGCCAGAGACCCGGGTTCAATTCCCGCCTCAGGCGACTGACTGTGTGGAGTTTGCACGTTCTCCCCGTGTCTGCGTGGGTTTCCTCCGGGTGCTCCGGTTTCCTCCCACAGTCCAAAGATGTGCAGGTCAGGTGAATTGGCCATGCTAAATTGTCCATAGTATTAGGTAAGGGGTAAATGTAGGGGTATGGGTGGGTTACGCTTCGGCGGGGCGGTGTGGACTTGTTGGGCCGAAGGGCCTGTTTCCATACTGTAAGTAATCTAATCTAATCTAATCTAATCTAACAACCTCCAGCAAACCATCCCCAGCACCTCCACTAACGTTTCAATAACAGGAGTCAGTCAGAAGCCCCTCAGCTACAAGTCAGACACCTGCTCCTTTACAATAATACTCGAGGGCTTTCCCCGTGTTACTGACCGCACGATCAGCTGAGAGGGACAAACTCAGGCATTCAGTGGACAGGCACAGATCAAGTTTCAAGGATGTGTGTCAAAGCTGCTGTAACCCCCTGTCCCACATGGAGCATCACATGGGACACACCGGGAAGTGAACAACATCCCGACACAAACTTTTTTCTTGTTTCTGAGCTTCACAATGGCAGCACTCGATAGACAGGGGAGCGTTAAACCAAGGACAGGGAAAGATACAGAGGGACACAAAGATTCATATTAAAGACAGAAACAGATAATTAATTAATGGAGAATGTGGTGTGGGAACATGGAGAAGAAGACAAGGGAATGGGACTAACTGGAGGAGTGAGAGCTTGGAGAGTACTGTCACAACAATGAGAAAATTGAATAAAGACATTGCCAGATCAGCTGAAATGGTTCATTCCATGGAATTCTGAGTCTCCCTGAGGGAATCAGCCCAGATACCATAAACTAGGAGAAGATGTCAACCCAGCAGGAGGCTGGAAGAACACAGCAAGCCGACAACATCAGGAGGTGGAGAAATTGACGTTTCGGGTATAGCCCTTCTTCAGGACTAGGGATGGGGTGTAGGGAGATCTGCAGATAATGGGGGTGGCGGGGGCATGGTGGGGAAGTGGGGATAGATGAAGGCAGAGCTGAAAATGTGTTGCTGGAAAAGCGCAGCAGGTCAGGTAGCGTCCAAGGATCAGGAGAATCGATGTTTCAGGCATGAGCCCTTCTTCAGGAAGCCCTTACTGAATAAGGGCTCATGACCGAAATGTCGCTTCTCCTGGTCCTTGGATGCTGCCTGACCTGTTGCGCTTTTCCAGCAACACATTTTCAGCTCTGCTCTCCAGCATCTGCAGTCCTCACTTTCTCATAGATGAAGGCAGGTCAAAGGTACAACCTGACTGGTCAATGGGAGGACTGAATCCGGTTGGTGGCAGGGAGCAGTGGAAGGGATGGGGAGGAATTGGGAAGGGAGTCGGGAAGGAAGGCTTTTTGAAATTGGAGAACTCAGTTGTGAGTCCATCGTGCTCTTGGCTGCCCAGGTGGAAGATGAGACGATAGTTATAGTTACAGAAACCCTCCAGTATGGGAACAGGCCCTTTGGCCCAACAAGTCCACACCAACACTCCGAAGAGGATCTCACACAAACCTATTCCCCTCCCTTATGACTTGACATTTACCACTGACTAATGCCCCATACCTCACATCCCTGAACATGATGGGCAATTTAGCATGGCCAATTCACCCAATCTGCACATCTTTGGATTGTGGGAGGAAACCACAGGACCTGGAGGTGGTCATGTTGGAAAAGGAGTGGTTGGGGGAATTGAAATGGGCAGTGACTGGGAGGCCGGTGATGTTGGAAAGGGAGTGGTTGGGGGAATTGAAATGGGCAGTGACTGGGAGGATGGTGATGTTGGAAAGGGAATGGTTGGGGGAATTGAAATGGACAGTGACTGGGAGGATGATGATGTTGGAAAGGGAATGGTTGGGGGAATTGAAATGGACAATGACTGGGAGGATGGTGATGTTGGAAAGGGAGTGGTTGGGGGAATTGAAATGGGCAGTGACTGGGAGGATGGTGATGTTGGAAAAGGAGTGGTTGGGGGAATTGAAATGGGCAGTGACTGGGAGGCCGGTGATGTTGGAAAGGGAGTGGTTGGGGGAATTGAAATGGGCAGTGACTGGGAGGACGGTGATGTTGGAAAGGGAATGGTTGGGGGAATTGAAATGGACAGTGACTGGGAGGATGATGATGTTGGAAAGGGAATGGTTGGGGGAATTGAAATGGACAATGACTGGGAGGATGGTGATGTTGGAAAGGGAGTGGTTGGGGGAATTGAAATGGGCAGTGACTGGGAGGATGGTGATGTTGGAAAGGGAGTGGTGAGGGGAATTGAAATGGGCAGTGACTGGGAGGATGGTGATGTTGGAAAGGGAGTGGTGAGGGGAATTGAAATGGACAGTGACTGGGAGGTCTGGTCGGCCCCCGCGGACCCGGCGGCGATGCTCGTGAGTCTAAGTTTACATTCGGTGGGGCTCAAGGTGGGGGTGAGGAGGTGGGGCAGCTTTTGCAGATGCAGGGCTAGGTACCTGGGGGAGTGGGTTGTCAGTGGGGAGAGTGGCATAAACCAAGGACTGTCAAAGAGAGCGATCCTTGTGGAAGGCAGAGAGGGGGAAAGCATTTTCAGGAAAAGCGGGATCGAGAGAGAGGACCAGGGTCTGCCAGGAAGGTAAATTTCCCACTGAAAAGAGAAACTTACCTCAAACATCAGTAGTCTTTATTTTCAGCAGCAGTGGGAGCGGGGAGAGTGAGGAGCTGAGTGGGAGTGGGGAGAGTGAGGAGCACAGTGGGAATGGGGAGAGTGAAGAGCAGAGTGGGAGTGGGGAGAGTGAGGAGCAGAGTGGGAATAGAGAGTGAGGAACTGAGTGTGAACGGAGAGAGTGAGGAGCTGAGTGGGAGCGGGGAGAGTGAGGAGCTGAGTGGGCGTGGGGAGAGTGAGGAGCTGAGTGGAAGCGGGGAGAGTGAGGAGCTGAGTGGGAGCGGGGAGAGTGAGGAGCAGAGTGGGAGCGGGGAGAGTGAGGAGCTGAGTGGGAGTGGGGAGAGTGACGAGCTGAGTGGGAGCGGGGAGTGTGAGGAGCTGAGTAGGAGTGGGGAGAGTGAGCTGAGTGGGAGCAGGGAGATTGAGGATCTGAGTGAGAGCGGGGAGAGCACAACCAGGGGATGCCAGCAGTAGCCATGTTCATGGCACCGTGGCTGGCTCTGCTGTACAGAAGGGCAGGAAAAAGAGTGGAAGGGCTATAGTCAGAGGGGGTTCTATTGTAGAGGAGTAGGTAGGCAGTTCTGTGGTTGAAAACGAGACTCCTGAATGGTATGTTGCCTCCCATGTGCACAAGTCAGGGATGTCTCAGATCAGTTGCAGAACATTCTCAAGGGGGAGAGTGAACAGCCAGTTGTCGTGGTATATAAAGGCACTAACAATATCGGTAAAGAAGACAAGATGAGGGCCTACAAACAGAATTCAGGGAGTTAGGAGCCAAGGTAAAAAGTAGAACCTCAGAGGTAGTAATCTCAATATTGCTACTGGTGCCACGTGCTTGTCAGAGGGATAGAATAAACAGGATAAATGAGTGGCTTGACAGATGGTGCAGGAGGGAGGGGTTTAGATTTTTGGGACATTGGGACCGGTTCTGGGGGAGGTGGGACTATTACAAATTGAACAGTCTCCACCTGGGCGGGACTGGAACCAATGTCCTTGGGGGTCCTTTTGGTAACGCTGTTGGGGAGGGTTTAAACTGACAGTGAGGAGGTAGTAACTAAAGCCTGTAATAAACTACATAATGAAGTCAGCATGACGTAGGGGAAGTGGTGGCAGGGAGCAGATGATGAACGCAAAGGGGCTGGTGGTCTGAGGTGCATTTGTTTTAATGCAAGAAGTGTAGTAGATGAGGCAGATGAACTTAGGGCTTGGATTAGTAGCTGGGAGCATGATGTTATTGGGATCACTGAGACATGGTTAATGAAAGTGAAATATCCCAGGATATCGATGCTTCAGGTGGGATAGAGAGGGAGGTAAAAGGGGTGGAGAAGTTGCATTCCTGGTCAGAGAGAATGTCACAGCTGGGCTGAAGGAGGATACTATGGAAGACTTGAGCAGTGAGGCGATATGGGCAGGGCTCAGAGACAGGAAGGGTGCAGTAACAATGTTCGGGCTGTACTACAGGCCTCCCAACAGCAAGTGGAAGATAGAGGTATGTAAATATGTAAAAGGATCATGGGAAGATGGAGGAGCAACAGGGTAGTGGCGATGGGAGGTTTTAATTTTCCCAACATTGACTGGGATTCACTTCGTGTTAGAGCTTGGAGCAGAATTTGTAAGGAGCATCCAGGAGGTTTTTTTTAAGAGCAGTATGTAAATAGTACAACTTGGAAGGGGCTCATTCAGAGCACAAATGAACGTGTTTGTGATCCCTGGACATCAATCCTCTCAGTCCCGGTACATTTGTGCAGGAGTTCCTTAGGATAGCTTCCTCGCTGAACCAAACATCTTCAGCTGCTTCATCAATGTCTTTCTCCATCATAAGATCAGAAGTGGCGATGTTCACTGAAGATTACACAATGTCCAAAACAGCTCCTGTGGCCATGTGTAGTAAGGGCTGGACAACATTTCAGCTTGTGCTGTTAAAGTGTCTGTAACATTCATGCAACAGGACTGTTGGGCACTGCCCATTTCCACAGTGAAGAGGAAGAACCAGCACCTCAAGCTGGTTTCACAGAAAAATAACATTGAAACTATTGGAGAAGAAGAGGCCCAGAAAAAGTCGTCTGTACTGCACATCGAGCTGGAAAACAGGAACCAGCGATCACACAATCAGCTCATTGAGCCTCTTCCATGGGACCAGGACAACTCACCTTTTGAGGAGAAAGTGAGAACTTCTGCCCAAAACGTCGATTTTCCTGTACCTCTCACCTGCTGTGCTTTTCCAGAACCACACTCTCGATCCCCAAATCACTGCATGAGTCCCTAACACAGCAACAGGAAGAGGCCATTCAGCCCCTCAAGCCTCTTATATATAAATAGAAGGATATCATTGATGCTCCAACATGACAAACCAATGAAGCAGAGACTGCACAGACAGACTTCTCCATGTTGTCCCTCCTGGCTCCATTGAAAATGGTACACGTGTTACTTTACCAAGGTTTGCTTAGGGTGAGGAGGGAAAGGGGATGGTTTGTGCCAAATCTCAAGGATGCAGCTTCCATCTCCGAGAAGACAGATTGGCATTCTCGATGGAGGTCAGAAGCTGGTGGGAATGGCTAACTCTTTCAGGAGTAAGGCATCGTGGCTGCTGACAGATTTGTGAACAATGTGACTTTCAATGCAGGGTCACACAGCAGCACACACTGAGGTGGTGAGAGTTCATTCAGAGCCTGGAGCTCTCTCTCAACCAACATGGGAGCTTCGCAGAGGAAAAACTATCAGGAAACATGTATCATGGAGGAAATTAATATGCAATTTTTTACACTGTCAGTAGTTTTTTTGGACATAATGAATGTTAGCCCATTACCCTCCGGTTTCAATGCGATCACCTCTTATTGCCTCCCAACACTAGAGATTAACCACTCATTTCCTTCACACTCTCCTCATGGTACCATCTTCCCAGGGATTATTCTGGTGGACCTCCTTTACACTGTCTCTGTGGCTAGGAAATCATTCCTCATAAAGGAGAGAAAATCTGTACACAGTGCCCCAAATATTGTCTCACCAACACTTGACAACAGCAGGAAGCTGTCTTTACTCCTGTACTTGAACATTCTGCAATGAAGGAAAACATACTATTAACTGTCCTGATTATTTGCTGCCCCGTATGAATCCCTAGTGACTCATGACCAAGGGCATTCAGATCCTTTTCACCAACAGCACTTCCCAACCTCACACATTCTCATCAATATAATATCAGAAGGATGGTATTTGTTGCCTACACCCAAATCATTCCTTTGCCCTGTGAATCCCGATGCTCCAAGCACTAATACAGATGATACCCCATGAGTGATGACCTTCAGTCGAGAGCAGAACCCGACTCTCTGTATTCTCTCCGTTAACCAATTCTCAATAGTTACAAAGTCGAAGGAGTGTATGGTTACTTTAAAAGAGAGTGTGTTTCTAAGCTGAGAGATTGTGACAGCCCATGTACTTGTGAGTGCAGAGATTGCTGAAAATTGAGAAAATGTAACCGCTCACTTGGGGTTGTGTTTTGATGTTAAGTCAATCAGATTTGAATTTAACCAATAAATTTAAATTATGCCCAGGATACCAGAAACGAATTGAATTTGAATTTAATAGTATTGACAACATCTGAACAAATGAGTCTTGGACATTTAAAAGCAAGTGCATTTTGAAAATTAGTCAGAGCACATGTCATCTGAAGGGGCTCTTCACCCTCTCAAAGAAATCTCTCAGAAGGCACTATCTATCAAACATACCTTTTCCAGTGAAAACAGGAAAAAGTGTAAGAAGACAGCCCAGGGAGATGACAGCAGAAATGGAAGGATAGATGGAAGACAGAGTAAGGGTCTGTATGGACTTTGAGAGATTAAGTTACTTTAATTGATAATAATTGTGTTATTGGACCACCATTTTTAAAGACTTGGAGTCAAGTAGCGATAAGTAAAGAAAAAGGAGACTCAGATTTGTTTATAGTTTTGTTTAGTGTTCACTGTTAGAGTTAGAAAAAAGAAATTATTTTTCTTTAAACAGTGGAAATCAGGAGTTTTCTTTCACTCCCTCAGCCTTTTTTTTACCAGATTACGAGGTGAGGGAAGCTTCCCTGGGGTGTTGGTTTTAATTAGCAGAGGGGCTAGACGTCTGCATTAAAAACAGGTTGGTGTCAGGAGTGGGGAGTTAACTTTGATAAACCGAGTTCAAACCTCCTGGGATCGAGGAGGATGATCAAAGGAGTCAGAGGTGTGGACCACACGGGCAGACGGACTGTTGTTCCTGTCGCCACTGCCCTGTTTACCCTGCTGCCCCATTGAGGGGCCATGCCTATCTGAGACAGAGGTGTCTCCCTCCAACACTGGGCTAAGGAGCTGGCCTGTTGCTTGCCCCGTGGCAGGAGGCTGGTGTTTCTGACATTTGCCCCCAGAGACGGGCCAGTTATCCCCATTTCCTCCTCCCGCTGCTACTGTTTGTGCAGCCCTTTCTGCACTGCCACGATACGCTGCCACTAGGTGACCAGGTGGCACTTGTGGCACTGGCAGTACTGCCAGCTACACACCCGCTGCTCCTTCAGCCAGACATCGAAACCATGGTTCCTGCATCATCTTTCTTAAAGTGACCATGCAGTCTTTTGACTTTGTAACATCAATCCATGTAGTATATCCCCCCTTACTTCTTCCTTCTTCACTCACCAGTGTGCAAGTGTTACAAAATTCGTCTGAAAATTGAAATATTCCAGTCTCACTGTTCTCATTAGACGATGTTACAAGCAACATGCTCCACAAACCCCAGCATATTTATTAAAGATAATTTCTGAATGTCGGCTGTCTCTGCAAAATCATATCATTACTCTCCAATTATCCAGTTACCACCTTGCTCACAAAACGTGCTCATATCTTTAACCAACTGGCATCAGATTACTAACTGTTTGGTTCATACTTCCCTCTACATCATGTTTTAAATATTTGCAGCCATAGCACCTCCTCACTACTGTCCAGGATCTTTCCCAGAATTGAAGAACTTTGACTTCCCTCAATAGTCATGGAAATGCCGCATAGAATCAAGGAATTTACAGGAAAAGAGGCCATTGACCCATCATGTCCACACCGGCTCCCAAAAGAGCTGTCCAGCATGCTCAGTCTGCAGCCCCATCTCTACAGTGTTCTAAATTCATCAGTCATTTGGTGCAGCAACTTACCACACTTCAATCCAATCAGTTTTTCAAGTAATTGCTCTTTAATTATTCAAATTTCCTTCACTTCCTAATCTTCACCAGTCACCCTGTTCACTAATATTTCTGGAAGATTTTCTGTTCATTCCTCTGTGGAGACAGAACCAACGTATTCACCTCAGGGGACAGGGATCATCTATGTCACCTCATGGGTACCTCAGAGGATGGCACTATGGCACATGGTGGATATGACAACCATTCTTGCATGGGAAGTTCCAGAATCAAACCAGTTTGCTTCATGGTCCGTATCAGCACAGTCCTCTCCCTGGTGTGAGACCACAGGTTCTGCTGAAGCAGGCGACACAGCTCTGTGTCCTCCTCATTGTCTAAACAAACTGGCTTCACACATTGCACCTGGGATTGGAAAATATTCCTGGAAATCCCAGAGAGGAGGTTGTAGTGCCCTGCTCCCCACTGTTTACAGAGCATCCCTTCTATGCAGTCTCTGCTCCATTTGTTAGCCGTGTTGAAGACCCCGATACACTGTGAATGCCCTGCCCACACCTTGTTCAGAGTGGGGTCACCAGACCCTCAGCTCTCCCTGAATGAATGCAGCAGCTGATACACAAACCTGAGGAAACCATTTACAGATCCTTCACTGTTGTTCCAGCGACAGGAGCAGGTCAAATCCATGTATACATGGTACACCCACTCAGTGTCAAAAATGCCTTCGTTCTCAGATTCTTGTCAGTTGCTGATGAACTGTTTACATCTCTGCACAGCCCCAGTGTCCTGAAATATTTGCAGTTCCAATCGCCATAGAGTTAGTTGACAATCGCACCATTTTCTGTATCGCTGTCATGATGACAGCAACACCACTATTGCATGGGGAGTTGATTAGAGAAGATGGGGAGGCGAAGGTCCAGCCTGTGATCTATATTAATTCAGGGACCCAGGTAAGAACCGAGACCCCGGATTTGATCCCACCACAGTAAATGGTGGAATTTGAATTCAATAAAACACCTGGAATTATGAATCAAATGAAACTATGAAACCATCGTTTGTTGTCAGGAAAACCCACCTGGCTCCCTAATGTCCTTCAGGGAAGGAAATTTACCACCTTCACCTGGTCTGGCCTACATGTGACTCCAGACTCTCAACAATAGGGTTGTCTCTCAGCTGCCGTTTTTAATGACCAAGTCAGCCACTCAGCTGGATCAATCACTACAAAGTCTCAGAGAAATGAAACTGAATGGGCCGAGGCACCTGCAGTTGGTCAAGAAGGCAGCTCAGCAGCATCTTCTCAAGGGCAATTGGCAGGGGAAATAAATGCTGGCTCAGTCTGTGATACCATGTCCCATTAGTGAATATAAGGAGATGAGCACTCTCTGGGAAGAGAGGCAGAGGGGACATAACTCAGTTTAAACAGCGACTTGGAATGATTTTCAAGAGTATGGGAAAAGGCAGAAAATAAATGAGATTCATGGTGCATTTTATTTCCATCCCAGCCAATCAGCAATCCCTTTGTTTGCTTCTTATTCTCTCCCTCTCTCTCTTTCTCTTTCTGTTCAACTCACTCATTCTCCTCTTCATAACAAGCAATTCTGTCACTAAAATAATCACAATATTTCCCAGCTGCTTTGAGTTCTCATGTATGGTCTGTGGACTCGAAATGTGAACTCTGTTTTTCTCTCGACAGAGGCAGGCAAACATGTTCATTTTCCCCAACACTTTTTTTTTGGTTTCAAAATGGCAGCATCTTCCTTTGTTTGATTTAACTCTTAATTTCTTTGATTTCATGGGAATGTCGGGATCACTGGTCGAGACAGAATTTGATGACCATCACTGATTGACCTTGACTGTGAGGCTATTCCACAAGGCAGAATAGAGCCAAGCACATTGTTTTGGGTCTGAAGTCACACATAACCCAAGCCAGATAAGAATGTTCGATTTCTTTTCCAAATGACATCAGAGAAACAGCTTGGTTTTTAGACAAAATCCTGAGGGACTTTTGGTTGTTAGTAGTGAAATTAAATTTTGTTGCAATTCTTGTCATTCAAATTTAAGGTCTGTTATCAGTTGTTGTCGGATATGAATCAGTGTCTTCAGATAATTAGCTTGTGGCTCTGAATTACCCTTCCAGTGACATTAATACTCTGGCACAGTGTCCCTATCTTGGAATTACTTTAGTGACAAAAACAAGTTTGTGATCAAAATATTTGCAACTAAAAGCGTGACGAGAAGGGAGTTGCAATAGTAAAATCTGAATTTTGTCAAGGCTTATAGAATTGGTGATTCAGCAAATGTACTGAAATATGGGTGGAATCTGGTGATATTATGGAGTCGGCAATGGACAGGTTTGATGATGGACACAATACCAAGACACAAATTGGTTCAGGGCAAAAAGGGGCCTCGACATTGTGAGCAGTCTCAGTATCAGATGCTTGTGAGGGAGGGGACTGAAATTTGTGGATAATGAATGGAGTGTTTAATTGAAACTGAAGTTAATAGTTTCTGTCCTTGTCAAACATAGACAACAGAAATAGCAATGGAGTTCAACATGGTTTAGGGAATGAATGAATGGAGATAGACATAAAGAGACTTACCAGGAACACCAACAATGGCGAGGATGGGATAATAACCTGCCTGAATAATCAGCAGTACACCTTCTATACGAAAAGATAATAAAGACCAGGAAAGAAAGTTAAGCCCCAAAGATAAACTCCTGTCCATTGATGGAACATTCCATTCTATTATTCTCAGATTCTGATCTCTCCTTTTCCTATCTCTGCAGTTGCCATTAGTGTTGCATATGATGCAGTTGCAGAAACAATGGGATGATGCATTGAAAGACGCCCTTACTAATAGGAGAGGGAAAGCCTCCAGTTACACAATTAGATTCCATGGAGATTGACATTAATCACCAGTCACTGAATAAACATTTCCAGTTAACCCCTTTTCAATCCAGCACTTCCAGTTCACAACAATAGTTGCACTGGGATGGATGTTGGTATCGCTGGCTATTGCTCTTATCTCCCAATACCAATTGTTGCAGTGAAGTCAGTGAGGAGGGAGAATGATGGACGTTTCCTATTTGCTCATGACTCTGTCATGTTGATCATATACAGTGCTGCATCCAACAGCCCCTCTCAAAAAAAGCAGTCAAGAGGTTGTTACTGTGCTGATCATGCGATCAACCGCCAACCAACAGATTGTCACTGGGCATAATTACCCTGAGCATAGGCAAGAAATATGGATTTGCCTGAATGTTTCTTTCACTGATTTAGTAAGGCAACTTTGTAACTTCACTCCAAAACAAGCTTTAACTTTTTTTTTAATAAAGTTTACTGCAGCATGGTGGCTCAGTGGTTAGCACTGGTGCTCACAGGTCCATTGACATGGGTTCGATTCCAGCCTCAGCTGACTGTCTGTGTGGAGTTTGCACATTCTCTCAGTGTCTGCTTGAGTTTCCTCTGGGTGCTCCAGTTTCCTCCCACAATCTAAAGATGTGTAGGTTCAGTTCATTGGGCATGCTAAATTACCCATCGTGTTCAGGAATATGTGGGTTAGGTGCATTAGTTTGATGTAAATGTACAGTATTAGTTTTGGGTAATGGGCCTGGGTGAGGGTTGGTGTGGACATGTTGGGCTGAAGGGCCTGTTTCCACACTGTACGGATTCTATGAACTTCTTCTTGCAGTTTATTTGTTTTAAAGCAGCAATATTTACATTTTTTGACCTCAGACCAAAGCCAAGTGTGGCATGTACAACCAATTTGTTTATTAAAACCTTGTTTATTAAAGAGCCAGGGATGGAATGAATTTGACATTGGCTCAGAGATACAGAGGAATTGGGGCTTTGGCTGTGGAGATTGGGGTGGAATATAATGATATCCTCCAGTCACCAGTATTCAAACATTACTCTTTCTGACATATAGAATGAAATATAATTCAGAGAAAGAAGACAGATTACGTTTGGGAGATGGACTGTCAATCAACAATCTGAACAGAACGGGAGAGTTGTAAATGTGATGGAGGGAACATATTTTTTGTACACCCTGTCTAATCACAGGGTAACAGGTTGATAAGATTGTTCATATCTACGCAGAGTATTCAGAATTTAAACAGGCACAGACAACAAAATTTGCAAGGGTACAGAGAGATTCCAGGATAATAACATTAGATGTTAGCGAGTTTTGAGAAGATTTGTAGCTCAGGTTGAGGTTCTGGATGTAAGTTTGCTGGCTGAGCTGTTAGGTTCATTTTCAGACGTTTCATCACCATACTGGGTAACATCTTCTGTGAGCCTCTGGATGAAGCTCCAACAGGAGAAGTATTTCTCAATCTGTGCCGGTGCAGAGATGGTGGGCCGAATGACCAATGTGCTTTCCCACAATTTTCTCTGATATGTATTAAAAGCTTTCAGAGTCTGAGGAGACAAACATGTTCAATGAAGGCCATAGAGTGTGGCATCATCAACAATCTATTCCTGTTGTTTCATGCAGTGCAGCTGCCTGCAAAATGCCTTTTCAAATAAAACCGATTTCCTGAGATTCGCATATTTAGATGGGTTTTAGCACAACGTTTTTTTTTGCAACATGAAGAAGAACCAGACTCCGATGTAACACAAGTGTCACTGGCACAACAGCTCAAGTAATGGACCATATTGGGCAAATATAACCAAGTTCAACCTCGAGACTCGTCAAAATAAAGCAAAACAGTTGGCACAATGGAAACCTGAAATACAAACAGGAAATGAGAGAGAAATGCAGCAGCTGAGGTTACATCTGAATAGAGAAACAGAGTAAACATTGACTCTGATATGATGTTGTTGTGAAAAACCTATATTGGAGTCAAGACGTTAACTCAGTTTCTGTCTATTCAGATGCTGCCAGACCTCCTGAGCTTCTCTCCAGCAGTTTAATTTTTGTGTCTTCTTTCTGTACTGTGACAAATTGTCTGATGTGAACAGGAACAGCAAAGCTACCATGTCAGAGGACTCTCAAGTATTTGGTGATGGACATGAGAAATTACAATGAGAAATTACGAAGTTTCCTTATTAAACGTCGCTATATCGATGATATGTTGCGTTTTTATAACTTGCCATGAATATGTTGACCTCAGTGGCATTGACATCACATGATCAATCCTCTGACTGAAAACAAATGAGATTGTTACCTCAATGTCATGTCATGCTCCTGATGTCACTGGGGTCACATTCATACAGGAGAAAGTGAGGTCTGCAGATGCTGGAGATCAAAGTTGAAACTTTATTGCTGGAACAGCACAGCAGGTCAGGCAGCATCCAGGGAACAGGAGATTCGACGTTTCGGGCACAGGCCCTTCTTCATTCCTGAAGAAGGGCCTGTGCCCGAAACGTCGAATCTCCTGTTCCCTGGATGCTGCCTGACCTGCTGTGCTGTTCCAGCAATAAAGTTTCAACTCACATTCATACAGCAAGGTCTTCCCGTACTGAGACTTCCGAATAAGTTGTGAAAACATAAAATATCTTGGTATTTTAACATATGTGTTCATAGGTTTTGGAAGGCACCAGCAAGGGTAGAGTTTATTAGTTATCCCCAACAGCTCTGGAGAAGGTAACAGAGAGCTGCCGCCTTGAACCTCTTCAATCCAAGTGGCGCAATTGTATGCACAGAGCTGTTTGGATGGGGATTCCAAGATTTCTAACAAATGATGGTAAAGGAACGGTAAATTAGATATAAGCAAGCCTGAAATATACCTTAGGGAGTATAACTAGTAATGTTGAAATGCGAATGCATAGGATGCAATTAGTGATGGGCATAAAATGCTGCCTCGCCAGCGACGCCCTCATCCTGTGAATGAATAAAACAGAATATGGTCACTGTAATAATTGTTCAATGCCAATGTTATTCCAGCCGTTTCTCACTATAACTTTAATGACACCAATACATTGAATACAGCTTTTCCTTCATTATGATACAAACTTCCAGCTGTAAAAGTGTTATTTCTCAAAGAAGAATAAACTTCTTCTTTCTAGACACTCACTGAACTTGTTGACTGTCTCCATGATTGGGTCTCATGTTCTTGTGACTCAAAGAACATAGAACATAGAATGTTACAATGTAGTACAGGCCCTTCGGCCCTCAATGCTCTGCCGACCTGTGAAAATAATCTGATGCCCATCTAATCTACACCGTTCTATTATTATTCATGTCTGTCTAATGCCCATTTAAATTCCCTTAAGTCTACTCCTGTTGCAGGCAGGCCGCTCCACACCCCTACTCCTTCCTGAGTAAAGAAACTGCCCCTGATATCTGTCCTAAATTTTTCGCCCTCTCAATTTAAAGCTACGTCCCCTCGTGTTAGCCTTCCCCATCCAAGGAAAAAGGCTCTCACTGTCCACCATATCTAACCCTCTGAAATCTCAATTCAATCACCTCTGAAACGTCTTCTCTCCAACGAAAACGCCTCAGTTCCCTCAGACTTTCCTCATAAGACTTACTTTCCAAACCAGGCAACATCCTAGTATATCTCTTCTGAACCCTTTCCAAAGCTTTCACATCCTTTCGATAATGTGGTGACCAGAAATGGATGCTATACTCCAGGTGCAGCCTTACCAGTGTCTTGTACTGCTGAAGCATGACCTCTTGGTTCTGAAACTGTACTGTACCTTTAAGGGAGCTGAAACTTTTGGCTGTCACAGAGTGTACTGAAACATTTAAAAATGTAACATTTGGTTGTGTAACAAATAGCTGGAGCTGCATTGCCATTGTACACAACAGATTCAAATTTGGCCAATCACTTTAAATTTTGCCCCAGATACCAAAATCCAATTGAATTTCCATTTTACTGACATGAATGATATCAAACCAATGAGCTGGTCTGATGTTTTGGGGTATATAAAATCAGGTATTTTGAACAGTTGGGGAGAACAGCAAAAAACAGCCAAGCACCAATAGACTCCCTGCAGAATGGCTCCCTGAAAGGTACCTGTCTGTAAGAAATTCGTGCAGCAGAAGACCAAAGACGACCTCGAGGAATCTACAGAGGAGGTTTGACATCTGAAGATGATAATGAGGTTTGAAAATTGATTTGCCGTAAAATTTAAGAGGGAATTTATCGGACCAGTTTTGGCGAGTGGAAGGTCAAAATAGGTTTCAGAGAAAGGAGTTGTAAATAGTTGTTTAATGTTCTCCTTTGGACTTAAAGAATAAAATTGTTGAGTTTTCTTCAGTATTGAGCTTTGGGATTGTACTTTGCTACTCAAAATGTCACACATTATAGTGCAAGGTGAGCTTCTCTGTATGTCTGGTTTAAATTAGCAGAAAGGTTTACCCTGTGTCGGTATAAGCATCAGGGAGGGCTTTTTTTGAGCAGGATGGAAATATTCCAACTTGGGAAGAAACCATAGTGGACCTGGTGTTGGAGAATATGCCCGACCAGGTGGGTGAAGTTCCAGTAGGGGATTACTTTGGCAACACTGATAACAATTCTGTGAGTTTTAGAATACTCATGGACAAAGACAAGAGTTGTCCTAAAGGAAGAAAGGTAAATTTGGGGAAGGCCAACTGTACCAAAATTCAGCAGGAGCTGGAGAATGTAGTTTGGGAGCAGCTGTTTGAGGGTAAATCCACATTTGATATGTGGCAGGCTTTTAAAGAGAGATTGATGAGAGTGCATGACAGACATGTCCCTGTGAAAACAAGAGATAAAAAAGCAAGATTAGGGAACCATGGATGAGAGGTGAAATTGTGAGTCTAGCTAAGAGGAAGCATACATAAGATCGAGGTGACTGAAGACAGATAATGCCTTGGAAGAACTTGGGAAAGGAGGACCAGTCTGAAACAAGGAATTAAGAGGGCAAAAAGGGGTCATGAAATAACTTTAGCAAACAGGGATAAGGGAAATCCCAAAGCTTTTTATTCCTATATAAAGAGCAAGAGAAAGGCTTGGATCACTCAAGGACAAAGCAGGAAAGATATGCGTGGAGTGAGAGAAAATGGGTAAGATTCTTAATGAGTACTTTGCATCAGCATTCACCGCGGACAGGTACATAACAGATATTGAGACGAGGGATAGATGGAGGTTCCACTAACCTATTGTACTCTATGCTACTCTCTCCCCACCCCCACCCTCCTCTAGCTTATCTCTCCATGCTTCAGGCTCTCTGCCTTTATTCCTGATGAAGGGCTTTTGCCCGAAACGTCGATTTTGCTGAAGCTTCTAGGATGCTGCCTGAACTACTGTGCTCTTCCAGCACCATTGATCCAGAATCTGGTTTCCATCATCTGCAGTCATTGTTTTTACCTCCTGGAACACATTGCCAGCAGAGATGGTAGAGTAAGGCATGATAGTGTCATTTAAGATGTATCTAGACAAATACATGAATGGGCAGGGGGCAGGGGGATATAGACCCTTGGAAAATAGGTGATACTTTTAGTTAGAAGATCTGGATCGGCGCAAGCTTGGAAGGCCGAAGGGCCTGTTCCTGTGCTGTATTTTACTTTGTTCTTTTTGCTTTGGTCTGAGATCAGCAGCTCCTCTCAGAATCAAATGCAGCACCAAGTTGTGAACAAACTGGCTGAATCACAATGAGTTACAGGAGAGAGGGATCGAGAAGGTAGCTCAGGAATGAAAATTGAAGCAGGGACTGGAAACAGCGGCTTCATTCTTCTTGGTGTTGAACTGGAGTTAGTTTATCAGCATGAAGAGACTCAGGCACCAGGATGGACCATGAAACTGTTCTGGAGTTAATTTAGTTTCACCTGAAGAAGAGGTTAGATTCGATTCCCTACAGTGTGGAAACAGGCCCTTTGGTCCAACAAGCCCACACTGACCCTCCGAAGAGTAACTTATCCACTTCCATTTCTCTTTGCCTAATGCACCGAACACTACGGGCAATTTAGCTTGGCCATTTCACCTGACCTGTACATCTTTGGACTGTGGGAGGAAACCGGAGCACCAGGAGAAAACCCACACAGGCACGGGGAGAAGGTGCAAACTCCACACAGACAGTAGCCTGAGGAGGAGAAGGCGCAGAAGGAATATGGGGGGGGTTTGGAGAAACCGTCTTCACTTAAATGGCTCCAGCAGTAAGAAATTTCAGTCAGAAAGTTAGATTGGAGAAGGCTGGCAGAAGATTTGAAAGTTTTCAAAATCATGCACAGCCTAGCCAGAGTAGATAATGTGATGCCATGCTGACTAGTATGTCATGGTGCCATAGTCTTACCTGACCATAGGGGCTGCTTCCTCATTCAAGAGAGAAGCAACTGGTGATGATTTAATCTGAGAGTCAGCAAACCTCGGGCGAGGGAAGAGGTTGAGAAGGAAAGCCCTTCATGGGAACCTGAAACTGGCAATGGGTATTAAACCCACTGTTGACATCACACTGCTCTGCAAACCATTGACCCAGACAACTAGGCTCAACCAAATCCCTCCCAGTAGTAGAAGCATTGAGAATAAGATTTCAAATACATTGCAAGAGAAGGAACTGGATGTGAGAAAGAAACTTCGCTCTGTGAGTAATTAGATCTGGAAGACATTGCATGAAACAGTGGTTTCGGCAGGTTCAATCAAAGGTATTAAATGATTATTTGATGATAAACAATGTAAGAGAATGGCACATGGTCAGAAAGCTTGGACACAATGGGCCAACTGGCCTGTTTCTGTGCTTTTATAATTTGGTGAATCACAATTGCTAATTGAACCTCCACATAGTCAGTTTTGAACTTCTGCTATTCGGTATGTTGAGTGATATAAATGACAGGAATGTGCAGAGATTGGGACTAGGACCCCAGGTATTCACAAGGTATGTCAATGATTCAGATAGAAATGTAATGTTTCAAAATTTGCAGATGACACAAAGCTGTATTAAAGGGTCAGCTTTGAGGAGGATGTAAAGTTAATTGGATTGGCTGTGTTAGTGGGCAATCTGCGTGGCAGATGCAGTTTTGTGTGGATAAATGTGAAGTTTTCCACTTTGGTA
Source organism: Chiloscyllium plagiosum (assembly GCF_037043375.1). Lineage (NCBI taxonomy): Eukaryota > Metazoa > Chordata > Chondrichthyes > Orectolobiformes > Hemiscylliidae > Chiloscyllium > Chiloscyllium plagiosum. Next base: position 74,151,877 of record NW_028270153.1, on the reverse strand, counting down.
GCAAAACCAGAAAGGCAGGTTATTTGAATGGCTGGACATTGGGAGAAGGGTGTTTTGTGCATCAGTCACTGAAAGGAAGTGTGTTGGCGCAGGAGGCAGTAAAGTAGGCTAACTGCAAGTTGGTATTCATAGCAAGAGGAAAGGAATAATATGTCTCACTGCGATTAAACAGAGCATTGGTGAGGCCACATCTGAAATACTGGGTGCAGTTTTGGTATCCTTGTTTGGGAAAGAATGTTCTTGCGATCGAGGGAGTGAAGTGAAGATTTACCAAATTGAGTCTTGAGATGACAGGATTGACACATGAGGAGAGATTGAGGTAAAGATTGTATTCACTGGAACTAAGAATGAGGGATCACATGGAAACCTATAAAATTCTGCTGGGACCAGCCAGGTTAAATGTAAGAAGGATATTCCTGATGGTGGGTGTATCGAGAGCCGTGGGATACAGTTTAAGATTTAGGGGTAAATCTTTTAGATCTGAGATGAGGAGAAGTGTCTTCACCCAGAGAGTGGTGAGCCTGTGGAATTCACACCACAGAAAGCAGTTGAGGCCAAAGAGTGTGTTTTATAAAAGGAAGTAGATATAAATCATGTGATTAGATTCTGCGCAGTGTGGAAACAGGTCCTTCGGCCCAACATGTCCATTCTGACCCTCCGAAGAGTAACCCAGCCAGATTCATTTCCCTACATTTACCCCTGAATTATTCCTAGCAGCGTGGTGGCTCAATGGTTAGCACTGCTGCCTCACAGAAGCAGGTGCCCAGGTTCAATTCCTGCTTTGGGCAACTGTATGTTTGGAGTTTGCACACTGTCCCTTTGTCTGTGTGGGCTTCCTCCCACATTCCAAAAGATGTACAGGTTAGATGAATTGGCTATGCTGCATTGCCCATATGTTAGGTGCTTTTGTCAGGGGAAAATGTAGGGAAAATGAGTCTGGATGAGTTACTCTTCAGAGGGTAGGTGTGGACTTGTTGGGCTGAAGGGCCTATTCCCAGGATCATTTTGAATCATGGCTCAATGGATCAAATAGTCTCCTCACGCTCCTATTAGCTATGTTTCTATAAAGTGAGATATGGAACATATGCTATCTGTCGGTGCACATTTCTGTTAAACTTTCAGAAAGGATTATTCAATCCTTTATTTGGATTGGCAGAAGGAGGGTAGAAATGGGAGACAGGGATTTGCAGCTTAGGGGAATATACTGAAATTGTCTGTTTCGAAGTTCCATCCTGTATTTAACAGTGCTAACTTATATAAATACATTTTTCAAGAAATTAGTAAGATATGAATTGCTGATGAGAAACTTCAATCGTACATCACACTAAGATCTGAGACAGTCACTGAATTCTTCACCTTAATGTGATCTTTCATTGTGTACATCTGATCTATCAGTGGGAAAAAAAAACTTTCAAACATCAGTCTGCGACTGGAAAAGCAGAAGAAAAAAAAAACACCTGTGAGAGTGTTTGAGTGAATTGAAGGTTACAAAGACCTTTAGCCAGTTCCAGAGCCTGGAAAAGAACACTTTCCCATTTACTGGAAAGCTACACTTCTGGGGCTCCAGCAAGGTCACATTGAGGAGAGGTCCTTCAGTACTGACTGTGGAAAGAGGTTCAATCAGACCGAAAAATTCCATTGTGGACCAGTGAGGTCACACTGGGGAAGGAGCATTCACCTGCTCTCAGTGTGGGAAGGGATTCATTGACTCATCCCAGTTGCAGACACTAGTGCATTGACAAGCAACTGCAGCAATGATTCTGTAATTACACACATCAAGGGCTGACCCATGTTCCTTCTGAAAATTGCTGTCTGTTTCTGCCAATTTTATTACACCCAGTAACTGAAGATTGAGGTACTGGATCCACAGCTGATTGGACTGTCATGGCTGCCATGTCCCTTTAAAAAGCTCCATCTGATCATTCCCCATAATACAGGAACTTACATCAGAAATACTTTAAAATCACTTTATGCACTTTCTGATTTCATCCTGAATTGATTTTGCTGCAAACTTTGCAATTCTATATCTGAGATGTTCTATTCAATAGCATCTCCAATGAGAATGTGCTGATGGATTCTTGCTGACAATTCTGACTGAGTTGCAAGTTCCTCACAGCGGCTTCATCCTTCTCCACCAGCATGAAAGGGAATGGGGATTGGTGGAGAAGCGAGAGCCCCCAAATGTGTGCTCTCTTATCTGGTCTGGAATTCCCAATGGGACAGGAATGGAGCCAACTATAATCCTAGTAACAGATTGTGGGAAATGACTGTCTCATAACCCGATAAAATCTTCAGAAATGTACTATTACAGAAAATACTCAGTCTTTGATCTTGTGAAGAAAGATTTTATAGCAGTTTACTGTCTGACAGATGCAGGATAGCCCTGTTCCAGTATAGGACTCCAGCATAGATCCAGACAACTTACAAGATTTACATCTGGAAGTCACAGACGCCCCAAAAACAAAACAGTCAACTCAAAGGTGACTGAAAAGTTAATTATGAAGAAGAAGCAGTTAAAAGTAAGAAGCTGAACATGAACTGTTCCAGGTGAGAATTGTTTCTTCGTCCCGGTGTCAAAACATATGGAGGACACCGAGCGAGTGAGGTGATTCACTTTGGAAGGAGCAACAGGAATAAAAAGGACTGGACTAATGGTAAAATTATTGGTAGTGCAGATGAGCAGAGAAATCTTGGTGTTTATGCACATAGATCCTTGAAAGTCGCCACCCAGGTTGACAGGGTTGTTAGGAAACATATTGCATGTTCGCTTTTATTGGTGGAGGGATCTCAATCCTTCTACCATGAGGAGCCAAGAGGTCATGCTGCAGATGTACAAAACTGTGGTGCAGCTGCACGACGTATTCTGTACAGTTCTGGTCACAGCATTATGGGAAGGAGGTGGAAGCTTTGGAGAGGGTTCAGAGGATATTTGCTAGAACGTTGCCTGGTTTGGAGGGAAACTCTTATGAGGAAACGCTAAGGGACTTGAACCTGTTTTCATTAGAGAGAAGAAGTTTGAGAGGTGTCTTAATAGAGACATACAAGATAATCAGAAGTTTAAATGGGGTGGACAGTGAAAACTTTTTTCTTTGGATGGTGATGGCCAGCATGAGTAGTCATAGCTTTAAATTGAGGGTTGTTAGATAGAGGACAGATGTCAGAGGTAGTTCTTATTCAGAGAGTAGTAGGGGTGTGGAACGCACTGCCTGCAATGGTAGTAGACTCACCAACATGAGAGCATCTAAATGGTCAGTGGATAGACATATGGATGAGCAAGTTTTGAGAAGATTTGTAGCTCAGGTTGAGGTTTTGGATGTAGGTTTGCTGGCTGAGCTGGAAGGTTCATCTCCAGACATTTTGTTACCTTACTAGGTAACATCTTCAGTGGGCCTCAGGCAAAGCAATGCTGAAAATTCCTGCTTTCTATTTATGTTTGGGTTTCTTTGGGTTGGTGATGTCATTTCCTTTGGTGATGTTATTTCCTGTGGTGAAGTCACTTCCTGTTTCTTTTCTCAGGGGGTGGTAGATGGGGTCTAACTCGATGTGTTTGTTGATAGAGTTCCGATTGGAATGCTGTGCTTCCAGGAATTCTCGTGTGTGTCTTTGCTTGGCTTGTCCTTGGACCAAAGACTATACAGACCAAATATTGACCTGCAGAAGTAATCATCTCAACACCCACAAATGAAGCTGCATCAGAACATTATTTCAATGAGCCAACACACACTGCAGCACAGAGGAACTACGCAGAGCAGAGGAAAATAATCTATATGGTGTATTAAAAAAGAATGGGTCCCCAATGAACACAGTCCACCGATTTCTCCGCAACAAACCCAAACAAGCAGACAAAACACGTTCAGAAACCCTCGCCATTCTTCCCTACATCAAAGACATCTCGGAAATGACTGCTGGACTACTCAGACCCCTTGGCATCATGGCAGCCCACAAACCCAACAACACACTAAAACAGCAGCTAATGAACTTGAAAGACCCTATACAGACAACAAGCAAAACTAATGCCATTTACAACATACCGTGCAAGGACTGTAACAAACACCACACTGGACAAACAGGCAGAAAACTAGCCACCAGGATACATGAACATCAATGAGCCACAAAAAGACGTGACCCTCTGTCACTAGTATCCTTACACACGGATGAGGAAGGATACCACTTCGACTGAGACAACACATCCATCCTAGGACAAGCCAAACAAAGACACGCACAAGAATTCCTAGAAGCATGGCATTCCAACCGAACTCTATCAATAGACACATCGAGTTAGACCCCATCTACCACCCCCTGAGAAAAGAAACAGGAAGTGACTTCACCACAGGAAATAACATCACCAAAGGAAACGACATCAACCACCCAAAGAAACCCAAACATATAAATAGAAAGCAGGAATTTTCAGCATTGCTTTGCCTGAGGCCCACTGAAAACGTTACCTAGTAAGGTAACGAAACATCTGGAGATGAACCTTCCAGCTTAGCGAGCAAACCTACACCCAAAACATATGGATGAAAATGGAATAGTGTAAGATAGATCAGTTCAGATTGTCTCCACAGGTTGGCGCAATATCAAAGACATAAGGGCCTGTACTGAGCTATATCGTTCTTTGTTCCATGTTCTAAAAAACTAAAAAAACAAAGAAAATTACAGCACAGGAACAGGCCGTTTGGCCCTTCAAGCCTGTGCTAATCCAGATCCTCCATCTAAACCTGTCATCTGATTTCTAAGGACTGGTATCCTTCTGCTCCCTGCCCATTCATGTATCTGTCTTGATGCTAATGTGCTATTGTGCTATTAGCAATGATGCTATTGTGCCCACCTCTACCATCTCCACTGCCAATGCATTTCACTACCCACTCCTTAAAGAACTTTGCAATCATATCTCCCCTAAACTTTTTCCGCTCTCGCTTTGAACGTGTGACCACTTGTAGTTGAGTTCACACTCTGGGAAAATAAACTTCTCACTATCCATCCTGTCTATACATAGATTTTGTAGACCTCAATCAGGTTACCCCTCAACCTCCGTCTTTCTAGTGAAAATAATTCTAACCTACTCAACCTCTCCTCATCACTAGTGCCCTCCATATCAGGCAACATCTTTGTGAACTCCTCTGCACCCTTTGTAAAGCATCCACATCCTTTTGGTGATGTGGCAACCAGAACTGTATGCAGTATTCCAAATGTGGCCGAATCAAGGTCTTATACAAATATAACATGATCTGCCAACTCTTGTATTCAATACCCTGTCCGATGAAGGAGAGCATGCTGTATGCCTTCTTGTCCATTCTATTGACCTGATGCCACCTTCAGGGAACAATGGACCTGAACACCCAGATCAATTTTCCCCAGGACATTTCCATTTACCATATAGTTTGTTCTTGAATTGGACCTTCCAAAATGCATCACTTTGCACTTGCCTGTTGGGAGCGATGACTTACCAGGGTAAGCCATGAGGTACATGTCTCTGGCACAAAGTCTGTCTTTGTTGCTCAGAAGGAAAGGGGGAGAAAAGCAGGGCATTAGTCATTGGGGACTACATAGTTAGGGGGACAGATAGGAGATCCTGTGGGAATGAGAGAGACACACACTTCATGTGTTGTCTCCCAGCTGCCAGGGTCCATGATGTCTTGAAGTGCAGTTTCGGGTTCCTTAAGTGGGTGGAGGAGCAGCCCCGCGTCATGGTCCACATAGGCAACAATGACATAGATAGGAAAAGAGATGGAGATGTAAGGCAGAAATTCAGGGAGCTAGGGTAGAAGCTTAGAGCCAGAACGAACAGAGTTTAGAGTAGATTCTCTACAGTATGGAAACAGGCCCTTCAGCCCAAACTAATCCTCCAAAGAGTAACCCACACAGACCCAATATTTACCCCTGACTCATGTACCTATCACTATGGACAATTTAGCATGGCCAATCCACACATCTTTGTATTGTGGGAGAAAGCAAGAACAACCAGAGGAAACCCACGCAGACATGGGGAGAATGTGCAAACTCCACACAGATAGTCACCTGAGGCAGGAATTGAACCCTGGTCTCTGGCATTGTGAGGCAGCAGTGCTAACCACTTACCCACCATGCTGCCACTCTGGTTTGCTACCTGTGCCTCGTGCAATGAGACAATGAATGAGGAGAGGGAGCAATTGGCTACAGGAATGGTGCAGGAGGGAGGTTTTCAGAAACCTGGATAATTGGGGTTCATTCTGGGGTAGGTAGGACCTCTACAAACAGGATGGTCTACCCCTGAACCAGAGGGGTCCCAATATCCTGGAAGGGAAATTAATTCAACAGGTGAATAAGAAGCTGAATTATAGCTCCAGTGTGCAGGAACTTGAGAGTAGTGAGGTCATAAATAAGGTTTGAAGGTTGCAAAAGTGTACCAGAAAATAGGAAGGTGGTTTGAAGCCTTTTTACTTCAATGCCAGGAGCATCCGGAATCAGGTGGGTGAACTTGCAGCATGGGTTGGTACCTGGGACATTGATGTTGTGGCCATTTTGGAGACATGGATAGAGCAGGGACAGGAGCGGTTGGTGCAGGTTCCGGGTTGAGATGTTTCATTAAGAACAGAGAAGATGGCAAAGGTTGGGGTGGGGTGGCATTGTTCATCAAGGACAATATTGCGGTAGCAGAATGGAGTCCTCTACTGAGGTAATATGGGCTAAGGTAGGAAACAGGAAAGGAGAGGTCAGCCTATTGGGAGTTTTCTATCGGCCTCCAAAAAGTTCCAGAGGTGGAACTTATTGGTGGAATAATAGATACTGGTTGTGAATTACAAACTAGAATTTAATCGAGGGGATGAGGGTGGTTTTCATTAGAATTACAAATAGAACACAGAGCATAGAACGTTACAGCACAGTACAGGCCCTTCGGCCCTGACCTATGTTGTGCTGACCTATGAAATTAATCTGATGCCCATCTAACCTAATTGTTCCATTACATGTGTTCAATGCCCATTTAAATGCCCTTAACATTGTCGAGTCTACTACTGTTGCAGGCAGAATGTTCTACCCTCCTACTACTCTGAGTAAAGAAACTACCCCTGACGTCTGCCCTAAATCTGTCAACCCTCAATTTAAAGCTGTGTCCCCTTGTGTTTGCTTTCACCATCTGAGGAAAAACGCTCTCATTCTTCACCCTATCTAACGTTCTGATTATATTATATGTCTCAATTAAGTCACCTCTCAACCGTCTTCTCTCCAATGAAAACAGCCTCAATTCCCTCAGCCTTTCCTCGTAAGACCTTCCTTCCATACCAGGCAACATCCCGGTAAATCTCCACTGAACCCTTTCCAGAGCTTCCACATCCTTCCTATAATGCGGTGACCAGAACTATACACAATACTCCAGGTGAAGCCTTACCCTTACCAGCATGACCTTGTGGCTCCGAAACTAATGAATGCCAGGATGTGTTCAGATGAGGAAGCACATGATGGGCACCTGGAAGTACTCAAGGATGCAGGACAGGCACCTGGAAGTACTCAAGGATGTGTGACAGGCACCTGGAGGTACTCAAAGATGTGTGACAGCACCTGGAAGTTCTCAAGGAAGCATGACAGGCACCTGGAAGTACTCAAGGATGCCCCCATAAGAATGGGCTATGATGCTCAACTCATCAACTGCCAGTTGTGACATGCCACAGCGAGAAACCGTAATGACCTTCTCAGGAAGCAGATATGAGCTGCACCCGACAGGGTCCCCTTCATTGTCCAGTACTTCCCAGGAGCCGGAAAACTACACCATGTTCTTCGCAGCCTCCAACACATTACCAATGGGAATGAGCACCTCATCAAGACCTTCCCTACACATCCACTTTTCACATTTAAACAACCACCAAACCTCAAACAGATCATTGTTCGTAGCAAACTGCCTGGTTTTCAGGACAACACCATACAACCTTGTCACAATAGATGCTACAAGACGTGTCAGAGTGTCAACACAGATACCACCATTACATGTGGGGACACCTCCCACCGTGTACGCAGCAGGTACTCATGTGACTCAGCCAATGTTGTCTAACTCATACCCTGCAGGTGAGGATGCCCTGAGGCATGGTCAATTGGCAAGACCAAGCAGAGGCTACAGCAACAGATGAATGGACACCACACAACAATCAACAGACAGGAGTGTTCCCTCCCAGTCAGAGAACACTTCAGCAGGCTGGGACATTCGACCTTTGGGGGACTGTCCTCCAAGGCAGACTTTGGGACAGTCAACAATGCAAAGTGGCCAAACAGAGGCTGATAGCCAAGTTTGGTGAACATGGGGATGGCCTCAACCAGGACCTTGGGTTCATGTCATACAGCTCCACCACACCGCTCCCCCCCACACACGACAGATACCAACTCCTACGCACATACACATTCCTTCACACACACACGCCCTTTCACAGACTTTTACCCCTTTACACTCACACTCACACACATGTACACCCCAAACATGTGGGGTGAATTATACTTGCAGAATTGCATTTTATTTTGCTCAAAAATTGCATGAATCCACATAAGATTCATTAAATCCGTGTTTGAGATCAGAATCAGCCTGACCATTGTGGTGGCACAGACAGTGTTACACAGGGCACCTCACACCTTCAATGCATCATCTGGTCTGACATGGCACCAATTGTTAAAATTCACTTGAGAATGTAACTTTAGAAAAGTTATGCGATTTGCATATGAAAGAACTGAAACCAACATGTTCATTCAAAGAAAATGAGAGATTGAACAAACAATCCAGGTATTTTCCAACATATAATTACAGTTACATCACACTGTAAACTTCTGCTCTAAATTCTGTGTCTTATGATGTTTTATTCCTGACGAAGGAGGAGAGCTCTGAGACCTAGTGCATCCAAATAAACCTGTTGGACTATAACCTGATGTTGTGTGATTTTTAACTTTGATGCCGACAGAAAACTTCCAACAGGGTGCCCTCTCCTTTCTTGTTTCTAACCTCAGCCCAAAGTATCTCAGTGGATAAGTCCTCAAACTGCTGTAATACTACTTTATCTCAGCTGCTGTAATACTACCTTTGATTAACAATGCCACACGGCGGCACGGTGGCGCAGTGGTTAGCACTGCTGCCTCACAGCGCCAGAGTTGAAACTTTATTGCTGGAACAGCACAGCAGGTCAGGCAGCATCCAGGGAACAGGAGATTCGACGTTTCGGGCACAGGCCCTTCTTCAGGAAGTTTCCTGAAGAAGGGCCTGTGCCCGAAACGTCGAATCTCCTGTTCCCTGGATGCTGCCTGACCTGCTGTGCTGTTCCAGCAATAAAGTTTCAACTTTGATCTCCAGCATCTGCAGACCTCACTTTCTCCTCACAGCGCCAGAGACCTGGGTTCAATTCCCGCCTCAGGCGACTAACTGTGTGGAGTTTGCACGTTCTCCCCGTGTCTGCGTGGGTTTCCTCCGGGTGCTCCAGTTTCCTCCCACAGTCCAAAGATGTGCAGGTTAGGTGAATTGGCCATGCTAAATTGCCTATAGTGTTAGGTAAGGGGTAAATGTAGGGGTATGAAATCCTACGTACCAACTCATGCCGCAAGTTCACCCACCTTATTCCTGATGATCCTGGCATTGAAGTACATACATTTCAAACCAACATCCTGATTGCCGATGACCTCAATACCCTACAACTCCTGTACACTGGAACTACAATTCAGGTTCCTATCCCACTGCTGCATTAGTTTAAACCCCCACGAAGAGCATTAGCTAATCTCCCCGCTCCCCCACCCCAGGACATCCAATTGGAAAGGTCCCACCTTCCCCAGAAAGAGTTCCAATTATCCAAGAATCCAAATCCCTCCCTCCTGCACCATCCCTGCAGCCATGTGTTCAGCTCCACTCTCTCCCTGCTCCTCGCTTCACCAGCACGTGGCACCGGCAACAAACCAGAGATAACAATTCTCTTTGTTCTAGCTCTAAGCTTCCACCCTAGCTTCCTGAATTTCTGCCTTAGATCCCCACCTTTCTTCCTACCTCTGTCGCTGGTGCCTATGTGGACCACAACTTGGAGCTCCTCCACTTCCCCCTCAAGGATCCCAAAAACACAATCAGAGGCATCATGAACCCTGGCACCTGGGAAGCAAAACACCAATCCTGAGTGTCTCTCATTTCCACAAAACCTCTTGTCTGCCCTCCTAACTATGGAGTTCCCAATGACTAAAGCTCTGCTCCTCTCCCCCCTTCCCCTCTGAGCAACAGGGACAGACCCTGTGCCAGAGCCCTGTACCCCATTGCTTACCCCTTGGTAAATTGTCCCCCCAACAGTATCCAAAACGGTCTCCTTGTTGTTGAGGGGAACCACCACAGGAGATCCCTGCACTGCCTCCAGGTTCCCTTTCCTACCCCTGTCGGTAATCTATCTACCTTCATGTGGCTGTGGAGTAACTACCTCCCTGTAACTTCTCTCAATAATCCCCTCCCCTTCCCGAATGATCCAAAGTTCATCCAGCTCCAGCTCCAGTTCCCTAATGGTTCTCAAGGAGCTGGAGTTGGGTGCACTTCCCAAAAGGAAATCATCAGGGACACTAGACGTGACCCTTACCTCCAACAAACTGCAGGATGAACATTCAACTGCCCTAACCTCCATTCTCACTATTCTGAATTCCCAAGTTGAACGCCGAGAAAATGAAACATGAAAGAAAACACCTTTCCAACCGATGTACAGAACTATTTTTTTGGTTAGAGGACGAGGATGGGTGGGAGACATTCCCAAGTAGTGTTTAGGGGAAAGCAACCACCCAAATATGTAACCTCATGACCTTCCACATATTCCAGAAGGAGTCAGAGACTAGATTCTGAGGTGATTAGCAATGGTTTAGATACAGAATACAAGATGCACAGGAGTGAAATAGTGGAAGGAATCTATTTGAGGAGTTCAGCGTGATTAATAAAGAGAATAAGAGAATCACAGAAGTGAGTTATAGGGCTTGAAGGTTGAATTTGAATGAAGAACACAAAGTTAAAGGCAGGATTCTTGACAGCGTGGAGGAACAGAGGAATCTTGAGGTCCATGTTGATAGATTCCTGAAAGTTTCGACCCAAGTTGATAGGGTTGTTAAGAATGCATATGGTGTGTTGGCTTTTATTAGCCAGTGTATTGTGTTTAAGAGCCACAAGGTGATGCTGCAGCTCTATCGAGCCCTGGTTAGACCACACTTGGAATATTGCATTCAGTTCTGGTCGCCTCATTACAGGAAAGATGGGGAAGCTTTACAGAGAGTGCAGGGGAGATTTATCAGGATGCTGCCAAGACCCGAGGGCATGTCTTATGAAGCAAGGTTGAGGGAGTTAGAGCTTTTCTCATTGGAGCGAAGAAGGATGAGAGGTGACTTGATAGAGGTGGATAAGATGATGAGAGGCATAGATAGAGAGACTATCATAGCCAGATACTTTTTCCTCTGAAGGAAATGTCTATCATGGGGGCATAATGTTAAGGTGATTGGTGGAGGGTTTAGGGGAGATGTCAGAGGTAGGTTCCTTCCTCAGAGAGTGGTGGATACCAGCAGTGCTAGTAGGCTAAGAAATGCTGGGGGCATTTAAGTGACTCTTGAATAGTCACATGGAAGGTATGGAGGTTCGTCTGATCTGAGAGTAGGATAAAAGGCCAGCACAGCCATGAGTGCCGAAAGGCCTGTACTGTTCTGCACTGATCTCTGTTCTCAATCAATCAAGGGGTTCAGGATGGTTTGTATATCGAACAATAGATACCCAGGAGTGAGTTACAGGCTGGAATCGAATTGAGGAGTTCAGCATGTTTCTGTACAGTCATAGATACAAAGGAATGCATTATAGTTTTTGAGGTGGTTTTGAATATGGAGCAACAGATATTCTGGAGTGAGTTAGAGACTGCAATTTAACAAAAAATTTTGGATCATTAAAAATTGGGTGCAAATTTGAGAGATGTAAAATTTGTGGTGGTGTGATTGGAGTTGGCAAAAATGCTGAGGTGTGCAACAAAGGGAGTGGCAGTACATAACATGGGGTGGCTGTTCATTGGGAATGGGAATAAGTACAGTCTGGGAAAATACTTGGGGGAACATCAAAAATTGGAAAGATGGGTGGTGAGTGCCAAATCTGTAGGTAGGACATCTGGAGAGGTGCAAATTTTGAGGGCATGATTGTAGAGGAACTTGAGGTTTGCAAAATATTTGGAAGGTTGCAAATTATGGGGGTGCTCAACACCTAAGCAGATGCAACATTTGGGGAGTTTGAACAGAGTGAGGACTGGAGATGCTGGAAAGACAGAGTTGATAAAATGTGGAGAGGCAAAAAGCAAAGCAGGTCAAACAGCCTCACAGGAGCAGGAGAGTCAATGTTGGGATTTGAGATCCTTCATCAGGGTTGGGGAGGTGAAGGGGGCTGAGAAATAACTGGGGTGGTGGGTCTGGGGGAAGGTAGGTGGGATGATGAAAGGTAGATACAGATCGGAGGCAATTGTGATTACTCAATCGGAAGGACGATAGACAGGTTAGGTCAGGTGAAGAGGACAGGGGTGGAGAGAGAGGCCTGGACAGGATGAGGTGGGAGGTGGGAAGATTTGGAAGCTGGTGAATCCTATATTGAGGCCATATTGTTGCCAGCTCTTTCCTCCAGTTCTTGTTTGGCTTTATTTTGATATTGGAGGAGGCTCATTTCTTTGGGGGAGTTGAAATGGCTGACCCGGAAGGTGGGGTTGATTGGAGCATGCGGGCCATAGATGTTCCCTGATCTGGTCCCAGAGTTTGTGTTCAGTCTCTCATGTATAGAGGAGAACACATCGGGAACAAGGGATGCAATAAATCAGGTTAGAGGAAAGAAAGGTGAATCTCTGCTGGACTTGGAAAGATTTTTTGGGGACCTTGGATGGATGAAAGAGGGGAGGTGTGGCATCAGGTGTTGCACTTGCTGCGTTCGCAAGTAAAGGTGCCAGGTGTGGAGGAGAGGATGGTGGGAAATGATGACCTAACTAGGGAGTCATATAGGGAATGGTCCCTAGGAAAGCAGATGGGGTGGAAAATATCATGGGAGTGAGGCTGCAGATGGTGAAAATGGCAGAGGATGATGAATTGGATTTGGAGATTACTGGGGTGGAATGTGAAGGGGTTCTATCCTTGTTGTGGCTGGGAGGCATTCGAGGGCAGAATGTGGTTGTGGGCCTCATTGTTCACGGGGAAGGGGAAATTATGGACGTTGAAGAAGTGGAGGTGATGGCCTAATGGTATTATTTTACAACTATTAATCCAGAAACCCAGAAAAATGTTCTGGGGACCTGGGCTCGAAGCTTACCATGTCAAATGGTGGAATTTGAATTCAGTAAAAAAATGTGGTATTAAGAGTCGACTGATAACCATGAAACCATTGTCAATTGTCAGAAAAAAACTATCTGGTTCATTAATGTCCTTTAGGGAAGGAAATCTGCCATCCTTACCGGGTCTGGACTCCATGTGACTCCAGAGCCACAGCAATGTGGTTGATTCTCCACTGCCCTCTGAAATGTCCTCACAAACCACTCAGTCGTATCAATCGCTAGAAAGTCACAACAAAGAAATGAAACCGGACAGACCTCCTGGCATCGACCTTGGAATCGGAAAAGACAACAGCAAAAACACAAACAGTTCTGTCGACCATGCAAAGTCCTTCTTACTGACATCTAGGAGTGAGTGCCGAAATTGGGAGAGCTCTCTCATAGACTAGTCAAACAACAGTCTAATACAGTCATTCTTACAGAATCATACCTTACAGATAATACCTCAGACACTACCAATACAATCCCTGGATATGTCCTGTCCCACTAGCAGGATAGATCCAGCAGAAGTGCCTGCACTGTGGCATTCGGTCGGGAGGGAGTTGCTTTGGGAGTCCTTGACATCGACTCTGGACACCATGAGGTCTCATGCTTTCAGGTTAAACAAGGGCAAGGAAACCTCTTACTGGTTATCACCTATCGTCCTCCTTCAGCTGATGAATCGGTGCCCCTCCATGTTGAACAACACTTGGAGGAAGCACTGAGGGTGGGAAAATATCTACTGGGGGGGGGGGTGGGATTTCAATGTCCACCACCAAGAGTGGCTCGGCAGCAGCAGCATTACGGATCGGGTTGGTCAGGTCCTAAAGGATATAACTGCTACACTGGGTCTCTGGTAGGTAGTGAAGGAACCAACAAGAGACCAACAAAAAAAATGTACTTGACCTCACCCTTACTAATCTGCCAGTTGCAATCCCCTCTGTCCATGACAGTACAGATAAAAGTGACCACCGCACTGTCCTTATGGAGATGAAGTCCCGCCTTCATATTGAGAATACCCTCCACCTTGTTGTGTGCTGCTATCACTATGCTAAATGGGACAGACTTCGAACCGATCTAGCAGCTCAATACTGGGCATCCATGAGGCGCTGTGGATCATCAACAGCAGCAGAACTGTACTCCAGCACAATCTGTAACCTCATGGCCTGGTACATCCCCCACTCAACCATTTCCATCAAGCCAGGGGATCAATCCTGGTTCAATGGAGAGTGCAGGAGAACATGACAGGAGCAGCATCAGGCATACCTAAAAATGAGTTGTCAAACTGGTGAAGTTAGCAAACAGGACTACTTGTGTGCCAAATGATATAAACAGCACGTGATGGGCAGATCAAAGTGATCCCACAACCAATGAATCAGATCCAAGTTCTGCAGTCCTTCCACATCCAGTCATGATTGAATGAAACAACTCACTGGAGGAGGATACTCCACAAATATCCCCATCCTCAATGATGGAGGAGCCCAGCACATCAGTGCAAAAGTTAAGGCTGCTGCATTTTCAACAAACTTCTGTCAGAAGTGCTGAGTAGATGATCCATCTCGGGCTCTTCTCAGTCGTCCCCATCATCACAGATACCAATCTCCAGCTGATTCGATTCACTGCCTGTTATATCAAGATAAGGCTGGAGGCACTGGGATTATGCAAAGGCAATGGGCCCTGAGAACATTCCGGCAATAGTACTGAAGAATTGTGCTCCAGAACTTTCCGCTCCCCTAGCCAACGCCTTCCAGTACAGTTACAACTGGCATCTACCTAACAATGTGGAAAATTGCACACGTATGTTCTGTCCACAAAAAGCAGGACAGATCCAAACCGGCCAATTCTGCCCAATCTGTCTAGGCTCCATCATCGGTAAAGTGATGGAAGGCATCATCAACAGGGCCATCAAACAGCATCTGCTCAGCAACAACCTGCTCAGTGATGCCCAGTTTGGGTTTGGCCAGGGTCATTCAGCTCCTGATCTCATTACAGCCTCGGTTCAAACATGGACAAAAGAGCTGAATTCCAGAGGTTAGGTGTGAGTGACAGACTTTGACATCAAGGCTGCATTTGACCGGGTGTGGCATCAAGGAACCCTGGCAAAACTGGAATCAATGGGTACCGGGGGCAAACACTCCACTGGTTCGAGTCATACCTGGCACAAAGGAAGGCGGTTGTGTTTGTGGAGAGTGAGTCATCTCAGCTCCAGGACTTCGGGTAGTTTCCTGGGCCCAATGATCTTCAGCAGCTTCATCAATTACCTTCCCTCTGTCATAAGGTCAGAATTAGGGATGTTCACCAATGATTGAACAGTATTCAGCGCCATTCGTGACACATTTTAGTGACCAGCAGAGCCCGCAGGAGACTCCGGACTCACACCAATGGGGACTCTCACCATGATACAGAAATGCAAAATCGAAAAACATCGATCATTTTATTGTTTGCGATCTCGGCCAATTTCATCCTGTTATGGTCAACATTAATGCTGTATTCAATATGGAATCAGATGTTTAATTTGTCATATACCCCTGTGTATCTGCATCGCTTTGTGCGGGAATTGGGCTTCATGCTGCAGCTCCTCAGTTGCTGCACAAACACCACGATTTACGCTGTGACCCAGACTAAGTTCAGACAGCAGCTGAAGAATGTGCTGAAATATCCCTTTACCCAAATTCATCAATCAATCAAATTCATTTTTAATCAATCCATCCAGGATTTTCTGATTTCAGTTCAATGTTTCAGCAATGAAACAGTCTGTTGCTATGGTAACAGACTGAGGGTAATGCTGGTTTTTCCAACCTTATTCAACAGGGGGATACAGGAACACGTTTCAATGTTTCTCAACTCAGGGATCAGTGAGAAAAGGCACTGATTGTACCTCTCACTTCAATCTGTAAATAATGAAATTCTTCATTAAGAAGTATCAAACAGCAGAACAAACTATTTTGTTGTTTGTGTTGAAGCAGCCTGAGCTGGAGAGAGACAGACTCAGCCCCAAGTCCTGGTTGTTAGGGAAGGGGAGTGAACCAGGGTCCAGCTCAGGAGTTGGGTTTAAGTCACTCTGACCTTTACTTTCACCTCAGGATCACTGACTCTGACCTGGCCTCGGTAGATTTCATCTCTCTCTCCGTATTCAGGTCTCACTCTCACAATGTCCCCTCTTTCTCTCGTCCTCCCATTTTTGTTTCCTTTTGCTCATATCTCAGATGCAACATTGGTCAGCCAAAACTGCTGTGTCACCAAATAAATTGTTTGAAGAATAACACAACTGTGCAACATGAGAGATTCACAAGCTGTGATGCCCTCACCACAGAAAAGATCATCCACTCATGTAGTGGCATATTGAGACCACCAGGTGGCATTGTGTCACATTAAACACAAGTCCGGGGGTGGGGGGGGGGGAGTTGGCAAAAGAGACTCAGCCTTTGATACATCACTTTTTAATTCACTCATTCAAACTTCCCTTCAGTCCCATTGCACCCAGAGACAGATCCACAGGCACAAACATATAGAGACACACATTTGGAGATATACATCAATATGACAATTGTATCACTTTACACACAAGAGGGACAGACAGAAGGGGGAGAGACGGGTAAACACCATTTCAATGGATTCACCCCAGAACAACAGAGATCCCGCTGCACAGTGACACAGACTTAGAGACACACTGAGATAGAGAGATGCACACTAATACACACTCATCTACAGCAGCTGATGTGCACACAGAGCAGAAATAGATCAGCAGAGACAGTTCAGTACAGATACACACACTCATGCACACATACACAGATACAGACACAGATACACAGATACACACACACACACAAACACACAGCTTCACACTAATACACACATCCATGCACACTACCTCAAACATTCATAGCTACAAATATGCAGAGGTAGTTCGACTGAGATAAACACACACAGTTACAGAGAGAGAATCACATACAGACACAGAGACACACACAGGCACATTTATACACACAAACATACAGATGGACATAGATTCATACACATACAAAGACTGAAACAGACACAGACTGAGGTGCAGACGTGCAAACAGACCTTTACACTGACACAGACAAACGCACACACCCACCCAAACACACAGACACATATTGTTATGGACCAGGCCAGACTACCTCAAAATATATTGAGAAGGAGCTTGGATGCTAACTTTTTCTTATTTTAAAGGCAGATGGGAAATCAATATTCCAGGTGTGATGCAGCTGGTCAGACCACTCACCTTTCAGCAAAACAGAATTTATGAAAACACTGCAGTTTATCAAAAGAAAATCAAATTTAGAATAACATCATTATTGGAAAACTTAACTATCCAGATACAGCAAATTAACGAAGGGACTGTTCCAATTCAGCCATCCCAGAACATACACTTTGGCAAAACAGGTAAACTGAAACAGATTCTTGTAGGCAGGAGGGAACAACATCCAAAGAAATTCAAGAGAGAAAGTAAGTTAGGATTCATCTGCTGTAGCTTGGAATCTTTTCTGGACTCCAGCATCTTGTGACTGCCACAGCTAAACCAAACTGGAAAGAAAAAACCTGTAATGAGAGAACTGGCCACTCCCCTGCCATTGTTAACCTCGGCTCTTTCAAGCCCCTTCAACACCTCCGCCTTTACAACCTCTCTTCTCCATGTTGGTGGAATTGAGGAACTGCAAAAGTACAACAATACCATAGTTGGAGTTAGGTACAGGCCTCCAAATAGTTGTCAGGAGATGGGGGCACAAGATACAACCAGAGATGCAAAAGATTTGTAAGAAATGCAAAGGTATAGTGATCATTGGGAATTTCAATATGCAGGTGGACTGGGAAAATCAGGTTGGGAACAGTTCACAAGAAAGTTAATTTATGGAATGTCTACGAGATGGCTTTTTTGGACCAACTTGTGATGGAGCCCAGTCGGGAACAGGCAATACTGGATTTAGTGATGTGGAATGAAGCAGACTTGATCAGGGAGCTTAAGGTGAAGGAATCCTCAGCAGGCAGTGATCATAATATGTCTGAAATTACTCTGCAATTTGAGAGGGAGATGATAGAATCAAAGGTAATAGTATTACAGCTGAATAAAGGAAACTACAGAGGCATGAGAGAGGAGGTGGGTAGCCACTTTATAGACTCTCTCTTCTTCTGTGATGCATTTCCTGAGTTTGTTCGTCAACCATGGTAGTCTAATTTCCCGACACTCCCCAGTAATCTATCTTTTCTTTGAGATGTACCTCTGTACTGTGTCCTCAATTATACCCAGAAACTCCTTCCATTGTTGCTCTACTGTCTTCACCACTAGGCTCTGCTTCCAGTCGATTTTTGTCAGTTCCTCTCTCATACCCCTGCAATTACCTTTATTTAACTGTAACACCATTACATCCAAGTTTGCCTTCTCTCTTTTGAACTGCAGACTGAACTTTACTGTATTATGATCGCTGCCTCCTAAGTGTTCCCTTCCTAAAGATCTTTTATAAAGTCTGGCTCGCTACATAACAGAGATGGAAATGTGTTGCTGGAAAAGCGCAGCAGGTCAGGCAGCATCTAGGAAACAGGAGAATCGACGTTTCGGGCATTAGCCCTTCTTCAGGAATTCGATTCTCCTGTTCCCTAGATGCTGCCTGACCTGCTGCGCTTTTCCAGCAACACATTTCCATCTCTGATCTCCAGCATCTGCAGACCTCACTTTCTCCTCGCTACATAACACTAAGTCCAGAGTAGTCTGCTCCCTTGTGGGCTCCATCACAAGCTGTTCCAAAAAACCATCCCGTAAGCATTCCATGAATTCCCTTTCTTTGGATCCACCGGCCACATAATTCACCTAGTCCATTTGCTTAATAAAGTCCCCCATGCTCAGTTTCAGGCAACCTAGCGACATGGGCCAGTGGAATCTTGTGATGACCCTCTCCTACTGAACCTGCAGAACATACTGTGCAGAGCAAATGAAAAGCAGGTGTAAAGATTGGTGCCGCCGCGACATTGGCCGCCGCGACACTGACCGCCTCAACCTGTCCACCCCTCTCACCCCACTCCAACCTCTCACCCTCACAACGTGCAGCCCTCCACTCCCTCCGCTCCAGCCCCAACCTCACCATCAAACCGGCAGACAAGGGAGGCGCGGTGGTAGTTTGGCGCACTGACCTTTACACCACTGAAGCTAGACGCCAACTCGCGGACACATCCTCCTACTGCCCCCTTGACCATGACCCCACCTCCCACCACCAAACCATCATGTCCCAGACCATCCATAACCTCATCACCTCAGGGGATCTCCCATCCACCGCCTCCAACCTCATAGTCCCACAACCCCGCACCGCCCGTTTCTACCTCCTGCCAAAAACCCACAAACCCGACTGCCCCGGCCGACCCATTGTCTCAGCCTGCTCCTGCCCCACCGAACTCATCTCTGCATACCTCGACACTGTCCTGTCCCCCTTAGTCCAAGAACTTCCCACCTACATTTGGGACACCACCCACGCCCTCCACCTCCTCCATGATTTTTGCTTCCCCGGCCCCCAACGCCTTATCTTCATGATGGACATCCAGTCCCTATACACCTCCACCCCCCATCACAAAGGTCTCCAAGCCCTCCGCTCCTTCCTCTCCCGCCGACTCAACCAGTACCCTTCCACTGACACCCTCCCTCGACTGACTGAACTGGTCCTCACTCTTAACAACTTCTCCTTTCAATCCTCCCACTTCCTCCAAACCAAAGGAGTAGCCATGGGCACCCGCATGGGCCCCAGCTATGCCTGCCTCTTCGTCGAATATGTGGAACAGTCCATCTTCCGCAGCTGCACTGGCACCATCCCCCATCTTTTTATCCGCTACATCGATGATTGTATTGGTGCTACCTCGTGCTCCCACGAGGAGGTTGGACAGTTCATCCATTTTACTAACACTTTCCACCTCGACCTCAAATTCACCTGGACTGTTTCAGACTCCTCCCTCCCCTTCCTTGACCTCTCCATTTCTATCTCAGGTGACCGACTCAACACAGACATTTACTACAAACCGACCGACTCCCACAGCTACCTAGATTACACCTCCTCCCACCCTGGCCCCTGTAAAAACGCCATCCCATATTCCCAATTCCTTCGCCTCTGCCGCATCTGCTTCCAGGAGAACCAATTCCAATACCGAACAACCCAGACGGCCTCCTTCTTCAAAGACTGCAATTTCCCCTCAGACATGGTCGACAATGCTCTCCCGCATCTTCTCCACTTCCTGCACCTCTGTCCTTTAACCCCGCCCCTCCAATCGCCACCAGGACAGATCCCCACTGGTCCTCACCTTCCACCCCACCAACCTCTGGATACACCGTATCGTCCTCCATTATTTCCGCTATCTCCAAACAGACCACACCACCAGGGATATATTTCCCTCCCCTCCCCTATCAGCATTCTGGAGAGACCACTCCCTCCACGACTCCCTCGTCAGGTCCACACCCCCCACCAACCCAATCTCCACTCCCGGCACCTTCCCCTGCAACCGCAAGAAGTGCAAAACTTGCACCCACACCTCCCCCCTCACCTCCCTCCAAGGCCCCACGGATCCTTCCATATCGGTCGCACATTCACCTGCACCTCCACACACATCATTTACTGTGTCCGCAGCACCTAATGTGGTCTCTACATTGGGGAGACAGGCCGCCTACTTGCGGAACATTTCAGGGAACACCCGCACCAACTAACCCAACCAACCCAACCGCCCCAACTTTAACTCCCCCTCCCACTCCCATTCCCACTCCGCCAAGGACATGCAGGTCCTTGGCCTCCTCCATTGCCAGACCCTGGCCACACGACGCCCGGAGGAAGAGCGCCTCATCTTCCGCCTAGGAACCCTCCAACCACACGGGATGAATGTAGATTTCTCCAGCTTCCTCATTTCCCCTCCCCCCACCTTATCTCAGTCCCAATCCCTGGATTCAGCACCGCCCTCTTGACCTGCAATCTTCTTCCCGACCTCTCCGCCCCCACCCCCTCTCCAGGCTATCACCCTCAACCTCACCTCCTGCCACCTATCGTATTTCCAGTGCCCCTCCCCCAAATCCCCCCCTCCACCTTCTATCTCAGCCCACTTGGCACATCAGCCTCATTCCTGAAGAAGGGCTTATGTCCGAAACGTCGATTCTCCTGCTCCTCGGATGCTGCCTGGCCTGCTGCACTTTTCCAGCACGACACTTTTCAACTCTGGATGCTCAGACTATCAATGTTAATTTTGTTATTCTGTGTCATAAAGAAATCTGAAATTTCAGAGCCCCCTTATGTGATAGCAAGAAAAGTTCAGTGTTTCCTCAGAATTGCGTCTCATAATAAATTCAAATGGTTGGCACATTCTGAGAGGTCATTCAGTCTGTGGCATCTTTTTCAAGAGCCATTGAATTGTCCTGCTCACCTTTTTATTTTTAAGGTTTGGGGAGATAATGTAGAAACATTCCTCAGGATTTTAAAATAAATAATAAGTGGGTGGCACGGTGGCTCAGTGGTTAGCACTGCTGCCTCACAGCACCAGGGTCCCAGGTTCGATTCCAGCTTCGGGCGACTGACTGTGTGGAGTTTCACATTGTCCCCGTGTCTGTGTGGGTTTCCTCCAGGTGCTCTTGTTCCTTCCCACAGCCCAAAGATGTGCAGGTCAGGTGAATTGGCGATGCTAAATTGCCCATAGTGTTAGGTGCATTAGTCAGAGGGAAATGGGTCTGGGTGGGTTACTCTTCGAAGGGTCAGTGTGGACTTGTTGGGCTGAAGAGCCTGTTTCCACACTGTAGGGAATCTAATCTTAAAATTGACTGGGAGAGGAGTGTATCAGGAAAGACAGTGGAACAGCAATGGCAGGAGGTTCTGGGAGTAACTCAGGAGACACAGCAGAGATTCATCCCAAGGGAAAAGAAGCCTGGTACAGGGAGGATAAGGCAACCATGGCTGATGAGGGAAGGCAGGGATAGCATTAAAGTAAAAGAGAAAACAGATCATTTGGGGAAGGTCAGTGGGAAACCAAAGGATTGGGAACTTGCAAAGACCAATAGAGAGCAACAACAAAAAATATAAGGAGGGTCACGATGAAATATGAGGGTAAGCTAGCCAGACATATCAAGGAATACTGCAAGAGTTTCTTCAGATACATAAAGGGCAAAAGAGAGGAAGAAGTGACATTGGATCACTGGAAAATGACACTGGAAAGATGTGATGGGGAAAAGGAAATGGCTGAGGAATTGAATAATTATTCTGCGTCAGTCTTTATTGTGGCAGACATGATTAATATCTCAAAATATCAAGAGAGGGTAGGGACAGGGCTCAGTGTGGTGGCCATCACCAAAGACATCAACTTCATCAATCCTGATCTGTTCCAGCCTGTTTCCAAGCTCCTCAAAGTTCTCATTCACAACAAGGTCCCTTTCCTTAGTGAAAGCCGAAGCAAAAAACTCATTTAGGGCTTCCCCTATCTGCTCAGACTCCACACACAAGTTCCCTACACTATCCCTGAGCAGCCCTACCTTCTCCCTGATCGTTCTCTTATTCCTCACATATGAGTAAAATGCCTTTGGGGTCTCCCCAGTCCTTCCTGCCAAGCCTTTTTTATGACCCCTCCTGGCTCTCCTCAGTCCATTTCTGAGCTCCATTCTCGTAAACCTGTAATCTTCTAGGGCTGAGCTAGATCCTTGCTTCCTGCACCTCACATAAGCTGCATCCTTCCTTTTGACAAGAAGCTCCCCTGTTATCGACAACAAAGGCTCCTTAATCTTACCCCTTCTTACCTGTCTGAGTGGAACAAATTTGTGCATCACTCACAACAACTGCTCCTTAAATAGTCTCCACATGTCTGCTGTGCCCTTTCTGTGGGACAATTGCTCCCAATCTGTACTTCCCAACGCCCTAATTTCCTTTTCCCCAATTAAATATCTTCCCTCGGTAACTGCTCCTTTCACTCTCCAAATCTATGTAAATGTGAGGCAGTTGTGGTCACTGTCACCAAAGTGCTCTCCCAGCATAAGATCTGACACCTGTCCTGGCTCATTGCCGAGCACCAAATCCAAAATGGCCTCTCCCCTTGTCGGCCTGTCTACAAACTGAATAAGGAAACCCTCCTGAACACACCTGACAAAAATGGGTCCCTCCAAACCATCTGCACTAAGGAGGTTCCAGTCAATATTGGAAAATTTGAAGTCACCCATCACAATAACCCTGCTACATCTGCGTTTTTCCAAAATCTGTCAGCCTCTGAATTCTTCAATCTCTCTACTGCAATTAGAGGGTCTGTAGAAAACCCCCAATGAGGTGGCTGCTCCCTTGTTATTCCTTACGTCTACCCATACTGACTCAGAAGACAAACCTTCCTCAACAGCCTTCGTTTCTGTAGCTGTGACACACTCTTTGATTAGCAATGTCACACCCTCTCCCCTTTTTCCACCCTCCCTATTCTTTTTAAATGTTCTAAACCCTGGAACATCTAGCTACCATCCCTGCCCCTGTGGAACCCATGTCTCCATTATGGCCTCAATATCATAGTTCCAAGTACTGATCCACGCTGTCAGTTCATCACTCTTATTTCTGAGACCCCTGGATGTCCTGGCGTTGGAGTCTGTTCAGAGAAGGTTCATGAGAATGGCCTCAGGAATGAAAAGCTTAACATATGAGGAACGTTGCAGGACTCTGGGTATTCACTCGATGGAGTTCAGAAGGAGGAGGGGGAATACAATTAGATCTTGGAATACTGAATGGATGTTGGGAAGATTTTTCAATTGGTAGGCAAGATAAGGACCGAGGACACAGCTGTAGGGTAAAGGGAAGACCTCTTTAATTGGAGATAAGGAGAAATGTCTTCAGCCAAATCGTAATGAATCTATGGAATTCACTGCCTCAGAAGGCTGTGGAGACCAGGCTATTGAATATATTTAAGAGGGAGATAGATAATTTCTTAACTGTCCAGGGGATCAAGTGTTACAGGGATGAGAAACGTAGCAGCCGTGATTGAGTGGTGGAACAGGCTCGATGGGCTGAATGGCCTAATTTCAGCTTTTATGTCTTATAGTCTTAAAAAAAAACCCAAGGACAAAATAAGTTTGTTAAAGTGACAGCATCATCACAATACACACGTACAGACACACTGACACAGACATACTTACAGATAGGCTGAAACACGCACACTGACACACATAAACACACGTAGAAACATGTACACACACGGACACACTGACTCCCACATATACACAGACACACAGAAACATACACACAGAGACTGTGTGTGCAGTAAATGACACTTGCCTGGGTTTAACTATTTTTAAAAGGGTTTGAGTCAATCTGATAATTCCCAGCTTTTCCGGATGAAACATCAATGAGAATGTGAGACAGTGTTATGATGTCCCTCAGCTATTGCCAGGGAGTCGGTGAATGTGTTTAATAAACACATGATCATTTGTACAATGAAAAAATGCCAACTGGTACAACTGATCCATGTAGGCCCTTCACACACATCTGTGAAATAGTTAGATTTTAATTCTCAGAAACTCACTAACTTTACTGGTTAAGTTCATCCCACTCACACCTTGTGTTTGTCAGTGTGGAAATACGATGTTCCCCTGTGGGATAAATCTGTGTTCCTTGGCAGAAGAAGACTGTTCCCTTGTCTGAATAAAAGCGTTTTGTAGCTGGTTTGAAACTGCAGCTTTGTCTCAGTGTGGATTTCAGGTCTGGGGCCTGTGTGTGTGTGAGAGAGAGAGAGACAGAGTGTGAATAATTGTGTGAAGGGGGAATGCAGCGTCAAACAAGAGCCATTGGACTGTACTATTGAATTGCTTTTTCTCTCACCCCTTATCCCTCCCCACTTTAATCTCCCAAATAAGCCTCTTGCTTTGCTCTGTGTCTGGGGGTGGTGTGTTTCAGGTAGAGGAAACTGGAAACTGACAGGATGAAGTGAGATTTGGGAAGAGAAAGGGGTTTGAGTGACAGACCTGGGCGTTTATAAAGCAGGTCTTGGCTGTCAGACTTCCTTTTGCTATGTGAATGGAGCCCAGAGGGTGTCAGGCTCTCTCTGCCTGCATGCGTGTGTGTGTGTGTGTGTGTGCGCATGTGTGTGCGTCTGTGTGTGCGTCTGTGTGTGTGTGTGGTGGGGGGGGGAGTACTGCTGGAAGCTCAGTTCCAGTTTTGAACCTTTACCAACTTGTCCCCAAAATAGACCCTGTCTGAAGTGAACCGCAGGAGCAGTGTTCATGCCTCATGGGAGCGAGGGAGTGTGAGAAATCAGTGAGAGAGAGCTGGGACCCACAGTAGTGGTGAGTATCACCGTTTCAGACTGTGTCTTTCCTGAACTCCTGCCTGTCTCTGGCTGATTTTCCATCTCTTTCTCACATTGTCACTTTATGTCTCTTTGTTTCTCACTTTGTGTCCCTGTATCTTTCTCTCAAAGTCTCTCCTCCTTTCTCTCTTTTGGTCTTTCTGTCTTTCCCTCTTGCGTCTCTGCCTGACACACTCTCAACTCTTTATTTCATTCTCCCTCTGTCTGTCCGTTCCCTCCAGCTGTATGTCCCCCTTCCTCTCTGACTGCATTTTTTCTGTCCCCTGTCTCCACCTTTCTGTTCCTCCCTCTCTCTGCATTTTTCCTGCCCCTCCTCCAAATTTTTCTCTCGATCCAAAATTGCTGAATGTGACTCCCTGCCAAATGTAACTTCTCGAACTTTGTGTCATCCAATTTTGTGACCCCATATACACCCCATTTCACACCCTCAATTTCTCTTTTCTCCCCCTCAAATATTCACTCAACACGTTTCACTACCTCCCATTTTTGCCCTTGTCTTTACTCCACAACTTTGCCCCACCCTCACAATAATATGTCCCTTCCCAAAATCTTGAGTCACCCCAAAAGAATATCACCCTCTCTCAGATGTTGCACTCCCCCCGCACAAATATTTTGCCCACCATCTGCCAAATATTGTTTCATCAAATGTTGTGTTACCATCAATTCAGTAGTCCCCAAATATCATCACAAAGTTTGTCCTCCATCCCAATTTTGGATCTTATGGGAAGACCCATGCCCTTAGTGACCAGGCCCCACAAACCTCTCCACAGATACAGCACTACCCCCGACACAGGATGCTCTGCTGGATTAGGGCCAAGCCCTCAGTAGGGTCATTAACCTTCACCATGATTTGATAAAGGCAGCGATGCCCAGACCCCACCAGGAGGCACTTCATCCGTTCCAACCTGGGGACTATGTAATGATCAAATCACTGGGAAAAGATTCTCTCTCTCCTCGGTGGAAAGGCCCATACTTGGTGCCTCTGACAGCCCCGACAGCTGTCAAACTGAAGGGAAAACCTGATTGGACACACAGGACCTGCTGCAAGTGAGCTCCGCCCCCAAAAGACAACAACCAGGAAGCACAGTAAACGACAGCTCCACACCCCAAGGAAAGCTCCAGCTAACCGCCACAGCCATCACCATCTTTATACTCCCCCTGATCATCCTGCCATGGGATGACTGGAACCAGGATCATGCAGTGAGACACCTTACCGTTCGCGAGTCACTGGTCAATACATTCCTCTGTGTGACCTGTGTGTATGCTCAGAGGGTCAGCCAGAGTAGCTGTTGGGTTTGTGCTCATGTCCCCATGCACTCCCAAGGGGGCATTCCCCTGAGACCCTTCCCTTTTAATGAATCAGACATGGCTGAATGGTGGGTGGTATGGGACAGGTCCCCTGAAGTAACCACTCTCAGTCTACCACCGTGAATGGGATCTTACAGAGGTAATTCTCCAGCCTGCTGGAAATCCGCACAGTACCCATTAAACAATTTTCAGGGATGGTTCTATCCCTCATACAATCTTCCCCATGAACCTCCTGGCCCTACTCCTCACAGACACTCCCGGACAGGGCACACCCATCGGATCGATCTGCCTCAAAAGCAGCCATCCATCCGGATGGAATGCTGGCTGGAGCCGGTGCGCCAACTCCTTCTCCTCACCCCACAGCAAGTCAATCCACAGCAGAGGGCAGGATACTGAACCTTCACATCCTCAACAGGAGCAGGCAAAACCCCACTTTCACCACCACCTGGACAGGGACCCAGACCGACCGCCTGAGAACCTATAATGGCACTTACTTTATTTACAGCCACAAAGCCTCCCCTTGGTTCCTGTTATCCTGGACCAGGAGCTGCTGTGTTGGGTACGTGGTCCCATTGTATAACATTCCCAGTCTCCTCCCTTCACGAAGCCACCGTCTCGCAGGAAGTGAACCCCCAACACCCTTGACCAGATTCTCTCTGTCTGTTCACCCACCTATGCAGCCATTCGATTGGAAATAGAAGCCCAGCTGCTGGCCATCCCCTTGGAGGAGGTAGCCAATGCCACATCCAAAGCACTCACCCAGCTGAATGCGGAAGTTCTTGCCGTTCACACTGTGGCCCAATAAAACAGGTCTGCCCCTGGATTATCTGCTGGCGGAGAAAGGGGCACATGTGCCCTCATCGGCTCTGATTGCTGCAGTTACATACCCGGCCCCAGTGGGAACATACTAACTCAGCCCAGCATATCCAACAGGCTGCCGCTGTACTGCACAACCCAAAACCAAAATGGGACCCATGGAACTGGGCACGCTCCTGGCTGGGTTCCTGGGGCATGGCCTTGCTCCAGGGTCTCATAGTCCTCATTCCTATCATTGTCATTATTGCAGTTCTGGTCATGGCTATTAAAATGTGCTGTCTGAGCTTGTGCTCAATGCTTCTATCCCCCTGCCCTGACCTTACCACTCAACTAGTGAAGGTCCACAGGGATAAGAACCTTGCCCCGACACGGAATATGTGGTTTCAGACTCGGACTCCGAATACTACCCACTGATTCCGACCCTCCCCCTGGCTCTGGCTACATTCCCCCCTTCGCCTCTACCCCTAACTCAGCGCTTCCCTGACAAAACCAAAAAAAGGGAATTGTCGGAGAAAAAATAAACGACTCTGCCTGCCTTGTTCACAGAAACCATGTCTGTTCTTATCTGAACAGAGCATACCATAATCCATCAGCTTGACTACAACCAGCTGAGGAACTAAACAGCAAAACCAGACATTACCTAAACAGCTTCCAGACTGAAGGATTACTACTCCTCAGATGATCTGATAACAGGCTTCCTACCTCACAATAGCATCACCGCTCCTGCAGCCCCGAGGGCATCCACAGTGCCCTGAAGGTACTGAAGCCCCACAAAGCCTCCCTAGACTGAGTGGCACCCAGATACCTGACAAGAATACGCACCACCCTGCAGGCCCATTGGAACCAGGATACTGGAAATTAGCACCTGCTCTCGCAGAGGAACGGAACCTCCTGTTATAGTTATTACCTGATTGCTGTGACCGGCCAGCTGATTGTTTTCCATTGAATGTAATTTAATTTGTATTTTCTTGTAATTAACAGTACACTACTGTAATACGATAAAAACTGTCTGTATCTGCAGCTTGGGGAATAGATTCCTAACATAACTGAGCAAAGTGTCCGTTTTCTGTCAGTCTGGTCAACTCTCTTTCCCATGATATCTTACAAACACACACACTCCCTTTCTACCTCTCCATCACAATTCCTCTGTCTGTCATCTTTCCCCGCCTCCCCATCAGACGCCCCAGACCATCCCATCAGTTTAAACCATCAATGCTGTAATGTTTCAAGTCAGGTTTACAAAAGGACAGGAACTACAACATTTCAGAAACAGTGGTTTAAATCATAGAAACTTCTTTTAATATTCTTTTGTGGGACTTGGGCGTCACTGGCTGGCTAACATTGACAGCCCATCCTTATTTGCCCTGGAGAAAGTGGTGGTGAGCTGCCTTCTTGAATCACTGCAGTCCCCTTGCTGTGAGTTGACCCACAATGCCGGTAGGGAGGGAATGCCAAGATTTTCATCCAACAATTGTGAAGGAATGGTGACATATTTCCAAGTCAGGGTGGTGAGTGGCTTGCAGGGGAACTTGCAGGTGGTGGTGTTCCCAAGCACCTGCTGCCCTTGTCCTTCTAGATGGATGTGGTCGTGGATTTGGAAGGTGCTGTTGAAGAATCTTTCGTGAAATTCTGCAGTGCATCTTGTAGATAGCACACACTGTTGCCACTGGGCACTGGTGGTGCAGGGTTTGAATATTTGTCGATGTGGTGCCAGTCAAGTGAATTGTTTTGTCCTGGATGGTGTCAAGCTCCTTGAGTGTTGTTGGAGCTGCCCCCATCCAGGCAAGTGGGGAGTATTCCATCACATTCCTGACTTGTACCTTGTAGAGAGTGGATAGAATTTGGGGTGTCAGGAGGTGAATTAGTCGCCACAGTATCCCTAGTCTCTGACCTGCTCTTGTAACCACTGTATTCATGTGGTGAGTCCAGTGAGTTTCCGGTCAATGGTAACTCCAAGGATGTTGACAGTGGGGGGATTCAGTGATGGTAATACCGTTGAATGTCGAGGAATGGTGATTAGAGTGTATTTTATTGGTGATGGTTATGGTCTGGCATTTGTGTGGCATGAATGTTACTTGCCACTTGTTGGCACAAGCCTGGATATTGTCCAGATCTTGTTGCATTTGAGCATGGATTGCTTCAGTATCTAAGGAATCGTGAAAGGTGCTGAAAACTGTGCAAACATCAGCGAACATCCCCACTTCTGACCTTATGACAGAGGGAAGGTAATTGATGAAGCAGCTGAAGATCATTGGGCCTAGGACACTACCCATTTCTCCTGCAGAGATGTCCTGGAGCTGAGATGTCTGACCCTCTACAACCACAATCATCTTCCTTTGTGCCAGGTATGACTCTAACCAGTGGAGTGTTTGCCCCCAATACCTATTGATTCCATTTTTGACAGGACTCCTTGATGCCATACCCGGTCAAATGCAGCCTTGATGTCAAGGGCTGTCACTCACACCTAACCTCTGGAATTCAGCTCTTTTGTCCATGTTTGAACCGAGGCTGTAATGACATCGGGAGCTGAATGACTTTGGCCAAACCCAAACTGGGCATCACTGAGCAGGTTGTTGCTGAGCAGGTGCTGTTTGATAGCCCTCGACAAAAGTGAGGACTGCAGATGCTGGAAACCCGAGTTTAGATCAGAGCGGTGCTGGAAAAGCACAGCAGATCAGGCAGCATTTCACTCCTCAGATGCTGCCTGACCTGCTGTGCTTTTCCAGCATCACTCTGTTTGATAGCCCTGTTGATGGAGAGTCGGCAGATTGGGTGGTAATTAGCCGGGTTGGATTTGTCATGCTTTTCATGTACAGGAAATACCTGGGCAATTTTCCACATTGTCAGGGAGATGCCAATGTTGTAACTGTACTGGAAGAGCTTGGCTAGGGGAGTGGTAAGTACTTCAGTACTATTGCCAGAATGTTCTCAGTGCCCATTGCCTTTGCCCTATCCAGTGCCTCAGCCATTTCTGGATTTCTCGGGGAGTGAATGGAATTGTCTGGAGACTAGTATCTGTGATGCTGGGGACCACTGTAGTAGCCTGAGATGGACCATCTACTCAGCACTTCTGACTGAAGATTGTTGCAAATGCATCAGCCTTATCTTTTACACTGATGTGCTGGGCTCCTCCATCATTGAGGATGGGGATATTTGTGGAGCATCTCCTCCAGTGAGTTGTTCACCACCATTCACCACCATTCACGATGTGGAAGGACTGCAGAGCTTAGATCTGATGCGTTGGTTGTGGGAGCACGTAGCTCTGTCTATCACTTCCTGGTTATGCCATTTGGCATGCAAGTACTCCTGTTTGGAACCAGGTTGACATCTCATATTTAGGTCTGCCTGGTGCTGCTCCTGGCACGCCCTCCTGAACTCTCCATTGAACCAAGATTGATCCCTGGCTTGATGGTAATGGTTGAGTGGGGGATATGCTGGGCCATGAGGTTACAGATTGTGCTGGAGTACAGTTCTGCTGCTGTTGATAACCCACAGCTCAATACCCAATATTGAGTTGCTAAATCAGTTCAAAGTCTGTCCCATTTAGCACAGTGATAGCAGCACACAACAAGGTGGACGGTATTCTCAATGTGAAGGCGGGACTTTGTCTCCATCAGGACAGTGTGGTGTCACTTTTATCAATACTGTCATGGACAGAGATGATTGCAGCTGGCAGATTCGTAAGGGTGAGGTCAAATACATTTTCTGCTCTTGTTGGTTCCTACACCACCTGCCAGAGACCCAGTGTAGCAGTTATATCCTTTAGGATCAGTAATGCTGCTGCTGCTGAGCCACTCTTGGTGGTGGACACTGAAATCCCCCACACAGTATGATATTTTGCCACCCTCAGTGCTTCCTCCAAGTGTTGCTCAACACGGAGGGGCACTGATTCATCAGCTGAAGGAGGACGATAGGTGATAAGCAGGAAGAGGTTTCCTTGCTTCTGTTTCACTTGAAGCCCTGAGACCTCATGAGGTCCAGAGTCGATGTCAAGGGCTCCCAGGGCAGCTCCCTCCTGACTGTTTGCCACTGTGCTGCCACCTCGGCTGGGTCTGTTCAGCCAGTGGGACCGGACATATCCAGGGATGGTAATGGTGGTGTCTGGGTACGTAAGGTATGATCTGATAAGAATGATTATATCAGGCTGTTGCTTGACTCATCTGTGAGATAGTTTTCTCAATTTTGGCACTAGCTCCCAGATTCCAGGTTGGAGGACAGGGCTATTTATTTTTCTCCTGTCACTGAGCAATGAAATTGCAAGAGAAATAGTTCCCAGCACATGAGTGAAGATGACAGCCTGGGATAGAGAGAATGAGACAGAGAGAAGTCGGACAGATACACAACATGAGGGGGGAGGTGACAGTGTCTCAACCTTTGCAGCCTCTGGTTTCTAACCGTGTGTGTGATGTGCTTCTGTTGGAATGCAGTGAGACTGCGTGTGGGATCTTCCTTCATTCGATAAGGGGTTGCACAAAAGGGCCTGGCATAAGCTAAACATACGGGCCATGTATTAGCATGGATACAGGATAGGTTAACTGACAGGAAGCAAGGAGTGGGGATAAATGAGTGCCTTTCTGATTGTTGATCAGTGAAGAGTGTTTGCCTCAGTGATTAGCATTAGGACCACAATTATTCACAATTATTCACAATTTATATTTAGTGCCAATGTTTGTGGATGACACGAAGGTGAGTGGTAAAGTGTGCAGAGCACTCTGAAAGTTTCCAAAGGGACATCGATAGTTCAAGTGAGTGGGCAAAGGTCTGGTAGATGGAGTACAATGTGAATAAATGTGAAATCATCCAATTTGGAATAACTGTGAGAGGGACTGTTTCTGAATGGTGAAAGAAACTTGCAGCATGATGCTGTGCAGAGGGTCCTGGGGGTCCTTGTGCATGGATCAGAGAATGTTAGTCTGCAGGTGCAACAAGTAATTCAGAAGGAAAGTGGAATTTTGTCTTTCATTGCTCAAGGGATTGAATTTAAAAGCAGGGAGGTTATGTTGTAGCTGTATAGGGTGCTGGGGAGGCCACACCTGGAGGACTGTGTGCAGGCTTTGTTTCCGTACTTGAGAAAGGATGTACTGGCACTGGAGGTGGTGCAGAGGAGGAGGTTCACTAGGTTGATTCCGGAGTTCAGGGGGTGGCTTATGAGGAGAGACTGAGCAGACTGAGATTATATTCCTTGGAATTTCCTAGAATAGTGGGGATGGTGGGGTGGGAGTGGATCTCAGAACCATTCGAAATTATGAAGGGAATAGATAAGATAGAAGTAAAGAGGGTGTTTCCACCGGCAGGTGAAACTAGGACAAGTGGGCATAGCCTCAAAATAAGAAGGAGCAGATTCGGACTGAATTGAGAAGGAAGTTCTTCACCCAGAGGGTTGTGAATCCATGGAAATCCATGTTGAGGCTTCCTCAGTGAATGAGTTTAAAGCTAAGAGAGATAGATTTTTGAACAGGAAATGAATTAAGGGTGATGGTGAGAGGGTGGGTATGTGGAGCTGATGCCACAAAAAGACCAGCCGTGATCACACTGAATGACTCAGGAGGCTCAAAGGGCCAGACGGCCATTTCCTGCTCCTCATTCTTATGGTCTTATGGATTTAAACATTAACCTCTTCTGGGGGGTTGTGTGTATGTGTGGGGTGGGGGGCGGTGAGGATGGAGGTGTTAGGGCAGTGGGGGGTGAGGGTGGAGAGGCAGGAGAGGGGGCGGTGAGGATGGAGGTGTTGGTGGTGGGGGGGGGTGGTTGGGGGTGAGGGTGGAGTCCTGAGCCTCTGAAGCTTTTTTTCAATCATTGTGGAAGGGTTGGATTATTACTTCAGGCAGTGCTAAATGGAAGTTGCAGGTGCCACTCAAATGTAGTTTATTAGTCAGCTGAGGCTAATGGCGGCGGTGGGAGGTGCGCGGAGAGGGTTGGATTTTCCTGTCTCTCCACCCAGCCGTTTTCTTTTCTGTAATTCCTCTCGGAATATCTGGGAGAGACTCCACTGGGACTTGTCGCCATTTTAATGGGGAGGTGGGTGAGTGGTCAGAGGGGATCCCAAGACCCCTCATCTCCCCCACAACATGTCCCACTCCCTCCTCCTACCCTTCTCAGTCTATCTGTGAGGATTGAGGGATGAACAGAAGGAATTGTTGCTATTGACTGGGATCTTATTACTGTCTCTGGGGTTGGGGGGGTGGGGTTTTGGAGTAGGCTCTGAGACTGAGGAGGATCCTCAGCATTGCAAAGGGGCAAGAAATGCAGGACCTGCACAACCCCCACCTCACCACCCTCCCACGCCGCACCACTCCCTTTTGGCCAACGTTGAGGATGATATTAACCCACTCCATCAACAATTGGCCATTTTTTCATTTTGCCCTTCTTGTGGGATCCTGCACAGCAGGGATTGTGGGGGCGGGCAGTGAAGATGGGGTTGTTGGAGTGAAAGAGGGATGGGGTGGTTAGCGGGCAAGGTACGGGATCTAGAGGGAGGGTGTGAGGGTTTACTCCAGTGTTCAGTCCCAGCTCAGGTCCAGGTTGAAACGGGAGTGTTTAGTATTTGCTGATGGCTTAGTGGGGATGGGGGAGTGGGGGGGAGTGCTGTTTTCACATTACAGACTGTGGGATTTTGCTGTGCAGGGATAGACTGCAGCCATTTCCTTTACAGTAGCAGGGAGCAACACTTTTCACATTCAGGAAATTCAGGAGGTGAGGGCAAGGGTTTCTGAACGTGGATGGTGAAGGTACAGAAACCTTCAGTTTCATTCACCATGGAGTGGGGGAAACTGGGGACCGCTGGTGGGATCCAGC
The DNA here is from genome assembly GCF_037043375.1 of Chiloscyllium plagiosum. Classification (NCBI taxonomy): domain Eukaryota; kingdom Metazoa; phylum Chordata; class Chondrichthyes; order Orectolobiformes; family Hemiscylliidae; genus Chiloscyllium; species Chiloscyllium plagiosum. The sequence goes on along the minus strand of NW_028270153.1, from coordinate 74,117,387 downwards.
TGTGCAGAATACCCTTCACTCCAATATCAGCCCCTCTCTGTGGGGGCACTGGGGAGGTAGGGGGGTTGGTGAGTGAACGTGGGCTCTGACAGGTTGTTGAAGGAATGCCATGGCGGTCCTGCATTCAGCTACCTATGGGATCTTGCTGTGCACTCCCTCGGCCTGCAGCTCACCCTCACATGTTATGTTAGCCTATCCATCGGGCCCCAGGCTGAGGTCACTGATGGTCTGATAGTGTTTTGGGCTGCACCGAGCCTCCATTTCCCCCATAGCTCTGACCCTCCCACCACCTCCCGTCATCCCCACACCCTCCAAGACATGGTGCAGTGATTGGAGCACAAGGCAAACGTGAGGCAGGAAAGGGCATTTCAATCAAAACATGTGTGGAATGGAGAGAAAGAGAGAGAGATTATCGAGAGGAAAGGGAAATCTGACCAGAGATGGAGGTGTGGCTGGGACAATGAAAGAGGAAGAGGGCGAAAGGGACAGAGAAGGAAAGACATTGATTGATTTGCGAGAGCAGGAGGAGAAAGCTGAACAGAGATGGACAAGGGTAGGGTCAGACAGAGGGAGAGAGGAGTGAAAGAGAGAGACAGAGACACACAGATAGAGAGGTGCCTGTACCAGGGAAGGTTCCTCATTAATATTTCATGTAGAAACTGCACTAATCCCAGATGGAGTGGGCACGGGGGCGGCGCCCTTTGAATGGGAGTGGGTCAGGGAACATTGGTCTTATTTCTTGTGCTTTTCGTACCCCCTGGAGTGTCAGAGAACCAGCTGGACAGGGCAGATGAAACCCAATGGATGGTGGGGGCTGGGGGGCGAGTGGTGGGAAAAGGGGGAGAGGGACACAAGTTGTGGTGAATGACTCTCCACCACTGAGTCATTGCCCAGCCCCTCAGAAAATAAACCCTGGGGGTAGTCAGAAAGCATTTGCCCCTGACCCCATTTGAAATCTGTTCCTATTCTCTGGGTTTAAGATCAGGGCGAGGTGCTGGTTAAACATAGAGACTTTGGAAGTCAGTCAGTGATGGGATCTTGTTTGTTTCTCCTCAGTTTTGTTTCAGAACATCTTAGCTTTGATCTGATCGATTTCCATCTCTCTCCTGGGGGGACTTCTGAGAGACTGAACCCTTGGACACTGAGGGAGAGACATACTCTGGCAGTGGGAATGGGGGTGGTGTGTGGGGAGGGGGAGTTAGGGGCTGTGAGACAATAAATATTTCTGTCCCCGCTCCCCTCAAACAGAAACACTGGGACAGTCCTGAGGCAGTCTGAGTAACCTTCCCGTTCCTGGTCCCTGGGTTTAATATCAGGGGCTGTGTTGGGAGGAGCCTGTCAGATTGTGGAGGCGGCGAGTGGTTGGATCTTGCTGTGCTTTTGGTGCAGGAGTTTGAAAAAAAATAATTAATTTTCATTTCTCTCTCAGTCCTTCCACCTCCCATCTCTGAGGAGATTCGTTTCAGGAGCTGAAACACGGGATGATGCAGGGACAGAGAGAGAGAGACAATTATAATAAACTGTCCCATCTCCTGTCATTCATTTACACACAAGCACACACTCCAGGGGGAGAACAATTGTGGGGCTCAGGCAGTCTCTGGGGTTTGTACCACAAGGGGGTGAGCTCTGAGGGGATAGAGGGTGTGGGAAGACAGAGGGGCAAAAAGGGAGCGGCTGCACAGTCTGATCCCACAGATTTCACTGCCTCCTTCTCTCTCTGCCTCCATATTCCCAGCTGCCTGTCCCTCACGCAGCTTTCTATACATTCTTCTCTCTGCCATATCCTTCATAACTACCCCTGCCCACTCTCTCACCCTCTCCCCAGGTTTTTCAGGAACTGATCTGTCGTTCAGTATTTCCGATCTTTGGCCTTTCCCGCCAACCTCTCCCTGCCCTCTGTGATCATGATATGGCTCCCTGAGGGTCATTTGAGCCACATTCCCCTCATTCTCTGTCCCTCTCCATCGCTCATGCTCAATGGAATCTCTGGTTGCCTTTCTCCCCACTGACTTCTTTCTCTCCTTGGGTTTCCATAGATTCCCCACAGGATGGAAGCAGGCCATTCAGCCCATTGATTCCAAACCAACCCTCTGAAGGACTGCCTCCCCAAACCCTTCCCATCTCTGTAACCCTACACTTCCCATGGCTTGTCCACTTAATCTGCTCATCTTTGGACTGTGGAAGGAAACCAAACCACCCAGAGGAAACCCAGGCAGACACAAGGAGAATGTACAAACTCCACACAGACTATCATTTAAGACTGGATTTGAACCTGGGTCCCTGGCACTGAGGCAGCAGTGTTTCCCACTGAGCCACCATGCATCTCTCTGTCTGTGTCTGTCTGTGTCTCTCTGGCCATTCGGTTTATCTAGAACCTTCTCTTTTGGTGATGGCAATCATATTCAGCTCTGCCACGAGACTCTCTTGAATATATTTGATATTACTCGTATTTTCCATCATGAATCAGACACAAAATAATTATTCAATTCCTCAGCCATTTCCTTTTCCCCACAACTATCTTTCCAGCCTCATTTTCCAGTGATCCAATGTCCACTTTTGCCTCTCTATTGCCCTTTATATATCTGTAGAAACTCTTGCAGTATTCCTTGATATGTCTGGCTAGCTTACCCTCATAGTTCATCGTGACTGTCCTTATATCTTTTGTTGTTGCTCTTTATTGGTCTTTGCAAGTTCCCAATCCTTTGGTTTCCCACTGCCCTTCCCCAAGTGATCTGTTTTCTCTATAACTTTTATGCTATCCCTGTCTTCCCTCGTCAGCCATGGTTGCCTCATCCTCCCTGTACCATGCTTCTTTCCCTTGGGATGAATCTCTGCTGTGTCTCCTGAGTTACTCCCAAAACCTCCTGCCATTGCTGTTCCACTGTCCTTCCTGATACACTCCTCTCCCAGTCAATTCTACCCACCTCCTCTCTCATGCTTCTGTAGTTGCCTTTATTCAGCTGTATTCCATTACCTTTGATTCTATCTTCTCCCTCTCAAATTGAAGAGTAATTTCAGTCATATTATGATCACTGCCTGCTGAGGATTCCTTCACCTTCAGATCCCTGATCAAGTCTGCCTCTTGCCTGTAAGAATCTGTGTTTCAGTTTATATTATAGAACATAGAACATTACAACGCAGTCCAGGCCCTTCGGCCCTCAATGTTGCGCCGACCCGTGAAGCCCATCTGAAGCCCATCTAACCTACACTATTCCATATGTCTATCCAATGACCATTTAAATGTCCTTAAGGTTGGCGACTCTCCAACTGTAGTAGGTAGTGCATTCCATGTCCCTACTACCCTCTAAGTGAAAAACCTACTTCTGACATCTGTCCTATATCCATCACCCCTCAAATTAAAGTATGTCCCCTTGTGCGAGCCATCACCATCCGAGGAAAATGTTCACACTGTCCACCCTATCTAACCCTTTAATTGTTTTATATGTCTCAATTAAGTCACCTCTCAACCTTCTTCTCTCTAATGAAAACAGCCTCAGGTCCATCAACCTTTCCTGGTCAGACCTTCCCACCATATCAGCCACCATCTTAGTGAATCTCCTCTGAACCCTTTCCAAAGCTTCCACATCCTTCCTATAATGCGGTTACCTGAACTGTATACAATACTCCAAGTGCAGCTGCACCAGAGTTGTGTACAGCGGCAGCATGACGTCATGGCTCTGAAACTCAGTCCCTCTACTAATAAAAGCTAACACACCAAATGACTTCTTATCAACCTGGGTGACAACTTTCAGGGATCTATGTACATGGACACCAAGATCTTTCTGCTCATCGACACTACCAAGAATCTTACCATGAGGACAGTGCTCTGTATTCCTGTTGCTCCTTCCACAGTTAATCACCTCACACTTTTCCGCATTAACTCCATTTGCCACCTCTTAGCCCAGCTCTGCAGCTTACCTGTATCCCTTTGTAACCTACAACATCCTTCGGCACTACCCACAACTCTACTGACCTTAGTGTCATCTACAAATTTACTACCATCCAGACGACCTCATCCAGATCATTTACAAAAATGACAAACAGCAGTGGACCCAAAACAGATCCCTGCAGTAACCAGTAGTAACTGAACTCCAAGATGAACATTTCCCATCAAACACTATCCTCTGTCTTCTTTCAGCTAGCCAATTTCTGATCGAAACTGCTCAATCACCCTCAATCTCATGCCTCCGTAGTTTGTGCAATAGCCTACCATGGGGAACCTTATCAAACATCTTACTGAAATCCACATATACCACACCAACTGCTTAACCCTCATCTACCTGTTTGGTCACCTTCTCAAAGAATTCCATAATGCTTGTGAGGCACGTCCTACCCTTCACAAAACAATATTGACGATCCCCAATCGAATTATTCCTTTGTAGATGATTATAAATCCTAACTCTTATAACATTTTTCAATACTTTACCCACAGCTGAAGTAAGGCTCAAAGGTCTATAATTGCCAGGGTTGTCTCTACTCCCCTTCTTTAACAAGGAGACAATGTTTGTTGTTATCTCTGGTTTGTTACCCGTGCAATGTGATAGCGAGGCATGGAATAGAGAAAGACATCAGCTGATCTCGTAGCTGCAAGGATGGTGCAGGAGGGAGGGTTTCAGGTACTTGGATAATTGGGGCTCATTCTGGGGAAGGTGGGACCTGTACAAACAGTCTTCACTTGAACCAGAGGGGTACTAATATCCTGGTGCTATTCAGGTGGGTTTAAACTAGCTCAGCAGGGGGATGGGAACCTGAGGTGTAGTTGCAGTGCACCGGAGGATGATAGTAGGAAGGAGAGGAACAGGATTTCAGGGTCACAGGAATGTGCTGGCAGACAGCAAGCTGGATCAGTGGTGCTGGAAGAGCACAGCAATTCAGGCAGCATCCGAAAAGCTTCGAAGCAAGCTGGTTTGAAGTGTATCTACTTCAACGCCAGGAGTATCCGAAGTAAGGTAGGTGAGCTTGCAGCATGGATAGGTACCTGGGACTTCGATGTTGTGACCATTTCGGAGACATGGATAGATCAGGGTGAGGAATGGGTTCCAGGGGTTTAGATCTTTCATTAAGAACAGGCAAAGCAGTAAAAGAGGGGAAGGTGTGGCCTTGTTAGTCAAGGATAGTATAACAGTGGCTGAGAGAACCTTTGATGAGGACACACCCATTGAGATAATGTGGGCTGAGGTTAGAAACTGGAGAGGAGAGGTCACATTACTTGGAGTTTTTCATCGGCCTCTGCAGAGTTCCAGGGAGGTGGAAGAGAGGATTAGCAACATTAATCTGGGTAGGAGTGAAAGGAACAGGGTGATCAGTATAGTGTCTTTATCTTCCCCAACATTGACTGGAAATGCTATATCTCTAGTACCGCGGATGGATCAGTTTTTGTCCAATGTGTACAGGAGGGTTTCCTGACCCAGTATGTCGAAGGGCTGACAAGAGGGGAGGCGACACTGGATCTGGTGCTTGGTAATGAACCAGGCCAGGTGTTTGATTTAGTTGTAGGTGAGCACTTTGGAGAGAGTGACCATAATTCAGTCATGTTTAGTTTAACGATGGAAAGGGATACATACATGCCACAGGGCAAGAGTTATTGATGGGGCAAGGCAGTAATAATGTGATTAGGCAAGAATTAGGATGCAAAGAATGGGGTAACAAAATGCAGAGGATGCAGACATGGAAACGTGGAGCTGGTTTAAGGATCGGATATTGTGTGTCCTTGATAGGTATGTCCCTGTCAGGCAGGGGGGAAGTGATAAGGTAACGGAACCGTGGTTTACAGCAGAAATTGCATCTCTTGTTAAGCAGAGGAAGGAGGCAAGATGGTTCAGATGAGGTGATGGAGGGATACGGATCAGTTGGGAAGGATTTAAAGAGAGAGTTAAGAAGAGCAAAGAGAGGACACGAGCAGTGTTTAGCAAATAGAATAAAGGAATAAAAGGATGTGAGGAATAAAAGGATGATTAGTGTAGGAATAGGGCCAGTCAAAGACAGAAGTGGGAAGTTGAGTGTGGACCCTGTCGAGATCGGAGTGATCATAAATGAACATTTCTCATCAGTTTTCACTCAGGAAAAGGAGAATATTGTAGAGGAGAAGAATGAGGTACGAGATATTAGACCAGGAAGAATCAAGGTTAGTTACAAACAGGTGTCATCAATTCTAAAAGGAACGAAAGTTCCGGATGGGATTTATCCGAAGATTCTCTGGGAAGCTAGGAAGGAGATAGCAGAGCCTTTGGCTTTGATATTTGAGTCGTCATTGTCTACAGGTTTTGTACCAGAGGACTGGAGGATTGCAAATGTCGTGCCCTTGTTCAAGAAGGTAGGAGAGATGATCCAGGTAATTATAGACCAGTGAGTCGTACTTCTGTTGTAGGAAAGGTTTTGGAAAGGATTATTCTAGCAAGCAACAATTTGATTTCAGATAGTCAACATGGTTTCATCAAGGGCAGGTCATGTCTCACAAGCCTCATTGAGTTTTTTGAGAAGGTGACCAAGCATGTAGATGAGGATAGGGCAGTTGATGTGGTATACATGGACTTCAGTAAGGCCTTTGATAAGGTCCCACATGGTAAGCTGTTGGAGAAAATGCAGAGGAATGGGATTGGGGGTGATTTAGGAGCTTGGATTAGAAACTGGCTCTCTGAAAGTAGGCAGCGAGTGGTGGTTGAGGGAAAATATTCAGCCTGGAGTCCAGTTACTAGTGGTGTGCCACAAGGATCTGTTTTAGTGCCACTGTTGTTTGTCATTTTTGATAAATGACTTAGATGCAGGCATACGTAAATTTGCAGATGACACTGAAGTCGGTGGGATAGTGGATAGTTTGGAAGAATGTTACAGGTTGCAGGGGACTTGGATAATTTGCAGAATTAGGCTGAGAGGTGGCAAATGGAGTTCAATGCAGATAAATGTGAGGTAATGCACTTTGGGAAGAATAACAAGAAGGCAGAGTACTGGGTCAATGGAAAGATTCTTGGTCGTGTGGATGTGCAGAGGGATCTTGCAGTCCATGTACATAGATCTTTGAAAGTTGCCACCCAGGTGGATAGTACTGTTAAGAAGACATACGGTGTATTAGGTTTCATTGGTAGAGGGATTGAGTTCCGGAGCAGCAATTTTATGCTGCAACCATACAAAACGCTCGTGCAGCCACACTTGGAATATTGTGTACAGTTCTGGTCGCCATATTTTGGGAAGGATGTGGAAGCACTGGAAAAGAGTCAGAGGAGATTTACCCAGGATGTTGCCTGCTCTGAGGGAAGGTCTTATGAGGAAAGGCTGAGAGACTTGGATCTGGTCTCATTGGAAAGAAGAAGGCTAAGAGGGGATTTGATAGAGACATGCAAGATGATCAGAGGATAAGATAGGGTACACAGTGAAAGTCTTTTTCCTGGGATGATGACGTCAGGTTGTACAAGGGGGAATAACTACAAATTGATAGGTGATAGATTTAAGACAGATGACAGAGACAGGTTCTTTATTCAGAGAGTGTTAAGGGTATGGAATGCCCTACCTGCCAATATAGTTAACTCCTCCACATTATGGAGATTTAAACAATCATTGGATAATGGATGACAATGGGATAGTGTAGGTGGACGAGCTGAGAATAGCTCACAGGTCAGTGCAACATCGAGGGCCGAGGGGTCTGTTCTGCGCCGTATTGTTCTATGTTCTGTGTTCCATTTGTTATCCTCCAGCCTTCTGGCACTATTCCTGTCGACAATGGTGACATCAAGATCAAAGCCAATGGCTTGGAAATCTCCTCTCTTACTTCCCAGAGAATCCGAAGATAAATCCCATCTGGTCCAGGGGACTTATCTATTTTCAAACTTTCTAGAATTGCTAACACCGTCTCCTTGTGAACCTCATTCACCTTGAGCCTTGTAGCCTGTATCTCAGTATTCTCCTCAACAACATTGTCTTTTTCTAGTGTAAATACTGACAGAAATTCATTTCATGCTTCCCTATCCACCTCGGACTCCATGCACAACTTCCCACTACTATCCATGATTGGTCCTAAACTTACTCTAGTCATTCTTTTATTCCTGATATATCAGGATGGTGTGTGTTATGGGATGTTACTGCATTGGAATAGTGCCTGAATGAAGTTGCTGTATCTGGTCAGTTATGTTTTCCAATAGTTACGTTATTCTAAATTCTGTTTTGATTTGTTTAACTCTCGTGTTTAAATAAACTCTGTTTTGCTGAAAGTTGAGTGGCCTGACCAGCTGCATTACACCTGGAATAGAGATATAGAATCAAAGAGATTTACAGCATGGAAACAGACCCTTCGGTTCAACCTTTCCATGCTAACCAGATATCCCCACCCAATCTAGTCCCACCTGCCAGCACCCGGCCCATATCCATCCAAACCCTTCCTAATCATATACCCATCCAGATGCCTTTTAAATGTTGCAATTGTACCAGCCTCCATCACCTCCTCTGGCAGCTCATTCCATACACATACCACCCTCTGCGTGAAAAAGCTGTCCTTTTGGTCTCTTTTATATCTTTCCCCTCTCACCCTAAACCTATGCCCTCTCATTCTGGACTCCCAAACCCAGGGAAAAGACTTTGTCTGTTTATCCTATCCATGCCCCTCATGATTTTGTAAACCTCTATAAGGTGACCCCTCAGCCTCTGACGCTCCAGGGAAAACAACCCCAACCTGTTCAGTCTCTCCCTGTAGCTCAGATCCTCGAACCCTGGCAACATCCTTGTAAATCTTTTCTGAACCTTTTCAAGTTTCACAATATCTTCCCAATAGGAAGGAGACCAGAATTGCATGTAATATTCCAACAGTGGCCTAACCAATGTCATCTACAGCCACAACATGACCTGCCAACTCCTGTACTCAATACTCTGACCAACAAAGGAAAGCATATAAAACGCCTTCTTCACTATCCTATTTACCTGTGACACCACTTTCAAGGAGCGACGAACCGGCACTCCAAGGTCTCTTTGTTCAGCAACACTCCCGAAGTATATGAGAATATCGATTTCACATCTGTCTTTAAAAGAGTAAAATGCTTGGGTCTAAGCTACTGCCTTCAAATATTTTAAGGTGGGCTGGCCTGGTCCATAACAATGTGTTTCTGTGTGTTTGTGTGTGTCTGCGTCAAGGCCTGTTGCACATCTGCACCTCAGTCTGTGTCTGTTTCTGTCTTTGTATGTGTATGAATCTATGTCAGTCTGTATGTTTGTGTGTATAAATGTGCCTGTGTGTGTCTGTATGTGATTCTCTCTCTTGAACTGTGTGTGTCTATCTCAGTCGAACTATCTCTGCGTGTTTGTAGTTATAAGTGTGTGAGGTAATGTATATGGATGTGTGTATTAGTGTGTGTCTCCGTATCTGTGTGTATGTGTGTGTATGTGTGGGTATGTCGGCCGAACTGTGTTATGTATCTGTGTGCACATTCAATGGTCCTTTTGATGTTTATCTCCAAATGTGTGTTTGTATGTGTTTGTGCAGCCTGTGTCTCTGGCTGCAATGGGACTGGAGGAAAGTTTGAATGAATGAATGAATTAAAAAGTGATGAATTAAAGGCTGAGTCTCTCTTGCTCCCCTCCTGTGTTTAATGTAATACAATGCCACCCTCTGGTGGCCTCGACATGCCACTACAAAAGTGGCCGATATTTTTCTTCGGACAGAGCATCACAGCTTGTGAATCTCTCAGGTTGCACAGGTGTCTCGTTCTTCAAACAATGTCTTTGGCGACATAGAGCATTTTTGTCCGACTGATGTTGCATCATTGATGTGAGCAAAAGGAGACAACAATGAGTGGAGAGGAGAGAGAGGGAGACATTGTGAGAGTGAGAGCTGTAAATGGAGGGAGAGGAATCAAGGGAGAGAGATGAATCCTGCTGATGCCAGGTCAGAGAGAGTGATCCTGAGGTGAAAGTAAAGGACAGAGTGACTGAACCCCAACTCGTGAGCTCGGCCCCGGTTCCCTCCCCTTCCCTAAGGACCAGGACTTGTGGTTGGGTCTGTCTCTCTCCAGTTCAGCTTCTTCAACACAAAGATAAACAATAAAGCAGTTTGTTCCACTGCTTGGGACTTCTTAATGAACATTTTCATCATTTACAAATTGAAGTTACAGATACAGTCAGTGAAATGGTGCCTTTTCTTACTGGCTCCCAAGTTGTGAGAAACTTTGAAATGTGTCCCGGTAACCCCCTGTGGGAAAAAAATTGCATAAACCAGCACTACCCTCAGTCTGTTACCATAGCAGCATGCTGCCTCATTGCTGAAACATTGAACTGAAATGAGAAAATCCTGGATGGATTGATTAATAAGCGAATTTGATTGTTTGATGAATTTGGGTAAAGGGATATTTCAGCACATTCTTCAGCTGCTGTCTGAATTTAGTCTGGGTCACAGCGTAAATCGCGGTGTTAGTGCAGCAACTGAGGAGCTGCAGCATGAAGCCTAATTCCTGCACATAGGCATGTAGATACATAGAGTCATATGCCAGATTATACATTCGGTTCCATATTGAATACAGCATTAACATTGACCATAACACGATGAAATTAGCCGAGATCACAAACAATAAAACAATAGATTTTTTTCGGTTTTGTATTTCTTTATCATGGTGAGTGTCCCCATTGGTGTGAGTCCGGAGTCTCCTGCGGGCTCTGCGGACACTAAAATGTGTCTGATGGTGAAAACATTGAGCAGCAGAATCAGGAGAAATGGGAGAGCTGGTGTTAGAATGTGATGGAGGAACTCGATTGTGACCCAGACACGAGAAGATAGAACACCATTCATTATGTAACAAAACCAGGGGGAGTTTGCCAACCGATAAAGACTCGTGAGCATGAAATACCAGAAAATGTTCTTTAAACAGCTCAGCACAGTCACTGTTCCCAGAACCACAGCCGCCGTTTTCTCACTGCAATATTTGTTTTTCAACTTCTGGCAACAAATGGCCACAAACCAATCAAAGGTGAAAGTGACGGTGAACCAGACAGAGCAGTCAGTGGCTGCATAAAGCAGGACGGCGTGGATATTACACACGGGGATGTCCCACAGGAAATAAAACTGTTCCCGATTAACGTTGGGAATGTGTCTCAATATCAGGTCGAGGATAATGACCAGTAGATCCGTCATTGCCATTGCCCGCAGGTAACGCCTGACACATGGAGACAATCCACAATCTTTATAAAGCAGGACGAAGATCATCATGACGTTAACTGTGAGGAAGGAAAACCAACAATTTATACATCAGCCTGATGGACATTTTACAATTGATTGAGATCAGAGTGAGATTTTCAAAATGAAATGTTCAGAGATTTATTGATGTAGCTGTAGCTGGAATAACACATGGCAAATTCCGAATTACTGACAGATAGGTGATGTAATACAGAAGAAACCTTCCCTCCCTAAACACACAGACACACATCCACAAGAACAGATGGTTTCTAGAACATTCTCAGAACACTGGGCGGCACGGTGGCACAGTGGTTAGCTCTGCTGCCTCACAGCGCCAGAGACTCGGGTTCAGCTCCCGCCTCAGGCGACTGTCTGTGTGGAGTTTGCACATTCTCCCTGTGTCTGCATGGGCTTCCTCCGGGTGCTCCGGTTTCCTCCCACAGTCCAAAGATGTGCAGGTCAGGTGAATTGGCCATGCTAAATTGCCTGTAGTGTTAGATATAGGGGTAAATGTAGGGGTATGGGTGGGTTGTGCTTCGGTGGGTCGGTGTGGACTTGTTGGGCCGAAGGGCCTGTTGCCACACTGAAATGTAATCTAATTTAATTCCCAAACACGTGATTACTCAAGAGCAGACAGGTCACTGCTTTACAGCTCCTAATACGGAGGATAAACATTGTTGTCCTGAAGGATTCTCTCCCAGTTCCTCAAAGACAAATGGACGCTGGTGGTGGACTACTTTTTAAAATGTCCTTCCTTTTAAAACACCAAGACTCATAACCTCACATTAGTCAAATGTTGTCAATACAATTAAATTCAAATTCAATTGGTTTTTGATATCCTGGGCATAACTTCAATTAATTGGTTAAATTCAAATCCCGTTTCATTAACACAAAAACACAACTCGAAGCCTTTGGTTGCATTTTCTCAATTTTCAGCACTCTCTGCACCTGTCAACGAGTCAAAAGCACATGGGCTATGAAAGTCTCTCAGCTCAGAAATGCACCCTCCTTCTTGTAGTGACCAAACATTCTTTCAAATTCGTAACATCAATCCTTGCAGTATATTCCCCTCTTACTCCTGGACTTTTACCTTCTTCACTTACCTGTGACCAAACATCTCAAATTCTTCTGAAAATTGAAATATTCCAGTTCTACTGTTATCATTTGTCAATGTCAGAAATAACATTCTCCACAAACCCCAGCAGATTTATCAAAGATAGTTTCCCTTTTGTGAATCTGGGTTGACTCTGCGAAGTAAAACCATTATTCTCCAATTATCCAGTTATCACATACCTTACAAACATGCTGATACTCTCCTCACAACTGATGTCAAGTTATCCACGATTTTGTTTTATGTTTTCCCTCTGCACCGTGTTTTAAATATTTGCAGCCACAGCACCTACTCACTACTGTCCTGGATATTTCCCAGAATCGGAAGAGCTTTGAAGAACTTTGACTTCCCTCAAGACTCAGGGAAGTGCCTCATAGAATCAAGGAATTTACAGGATGAAAAGAGGCCATTGACCCATCATGTCCATACCGGCTCGCAAAAGAGCTATCCAGCATGCTCCGTCTGCAGCCCCATCTCCGCAGCCCTCGAAATTCATTACTCATTTGGTGCAGCAATTACCACACTTCAATGCAATGTGTTTTTCAAGTAATTCCTTTTCAATAATTCTAATTTCCTGCACTCACTCATCTTCACTGGTCACTCTGTTCCCTAATATTTCTGGAAGATTTTCTGTTCCTTTCACTGTGGAGACAGAACCAACATATTCACCTCATGGGACAGAGATAGCCTATGTCACCTCGTGAATTTCTCCAATTCTTGTCATTTGAACTTACGGTCTGTTTTCAGTTGTGATAGGATATGAAACAATGTCTTTAGCATATTAGCTTGTGTCTCTGAATTATCCTTCCAGTCACATTAATACTCTGACATGGTGTTTCTGTCATGGAATTACTTTCGAGCCAAGAGCAAGTTTGCAATTGAAATATTTACAACTGAAAGTGTGACCAGGAGAAAGTTGGAACAGTAAAGTCTGAATTTTGTCAAGGCTTAGATAATTGTTTATTCAGCAACAGTACTGAAATGTAGGTGGAATCTGGTGGTATTATGGAGCCGGCAATGGACAGGTTTGATGATGGACACAATACCAAGACTTAAATCGGTTCAGGGCAAAAAGGGGCCTCGACATTGTGAGTAGTCTCGGTATCAGATGCTTGTGAGGGAGGGGTCTGAAATTTGTGGATAATGAATGGAGTGTTTAATTGAAACTGAAGTTAATAGTTTCTGTCCTTGTCAAATACAGACAACAGAAATAGCAATGGAGTTCAACATGGTTTAGGGAAACAAATGAATGGAGATAGACATAAAGGGACTTACCAGGGACACCAACAATAGCGAGGATGGGATAGTAACCTGCCTGAATAATCAGCAGTGCACCTTCTATCCGAAAAGATAATAAAGACCAGGAAAGAAAGTTAAAACCCAAAGATAAACTCCTGTCCATTGTTGTAACATTCCAGTCCATTGTTCTCAGATTCTGATCTCTCCTTTCCCTATCTCTGCAGCTGCCGTTAGTGGTGGATGTGATGCAGTTGCAGAAACAATGGGATGATGCATTGAAAGAAGCCCTTACCAATAGGAGAGGGAAAGCCTCCAGTTACACAATTAGATTCCATAGAGATTGACACTAATCACAGTCACTGAATAAACATTTCTAGTTAACCCCTTTTCAATACAGCACTTTCAGTTCACATTGATAACGGGACTGGATTTGATATCACTGGCTATTGTTCTTATCTCCCATTGCCAATTGTTCTAGTGAAGTCAGTGGGGAGGGAGAATGATGGATGTTTCTTTTTCGCAGGCTGGATGATCTTGTTGTGTTTTCCCTGCACAATGCTGCATCCAACAGACCTCCTCAAAAAAAGCAGTCAAGAGGTTGTTACTGTGCTGATCACTCGATCAACCGCCAACCACCAGATTGTCACCATAATTACTCTGACCATTTGCAGGAAGTATGGATTTGCCTGAATGTTCCTTTCACTGATCTAATAAGGCAACTTTGTAACTTCACCACAAAGTGCTCTTCTGCATTTTTTTAAATAGCAAATATCTTATTGCAGTTTATTTGGTTTAAATCAGCAATATTCACATTCTTTGACTTTAGACCAAAATGTGATATGTACAACAGTTTATTAAAACATTGCTTATTAAGGGATCAGGGACAGAATGAATTTGACATTGCCATGGCGATAGAGGGGATTGGGGGCTTTGGCTGTGGAGATTGGAGAGGAGTACAATGATATCCTCCAGTCACCAGTATTCAAACATCACTCTTTCTGACAGATGGAATGAAATATAATGCAGAGCAAGGAGACAGATTACATTTGGGAGATGGAATGTCAATCGATAATCTGAAAAGAACAGGAGAATTATAAATGTGATTCAGGCAATATATTTTACAGACACACTTTTTCATCGCAGGGTTACAGGTTGAAAAGATTGTTCATATCTGCACAGGATAGTCAGAATTAAAACAGGCAGAGACAACAAAATGTGCAGGGGTACAGGGAGATTACATGATAATAACAGGAAATATATAACTCAGTCTGGGTCAGTGCAGAGATGGTGGGCTGAACGACCAATGTGCTTTGCTGTAATTAGTCTCTGATATGTATTAAAATCTTTTGGAGTCTGAGGAGACAAACTTGTTCAATGAAGGCCACAGAGTGCGGCATCATCAATAATCTATTCCTGTTGTTTCGTGAAATGCAGTTTCCGCAAAATGCCTTTTCAAATAAAACCGATTTCCTGAGATTTGCAACTTTGGATGGATATGAGCAAAAAGAGATTTTTTGGAACATGAAGAAAAAACAGACTCCAGTGTAACACAAGTGTCACTGGCACAACAGTAATGGACCATATTGGGCAAATATAACCAAATTCAACCTCGAGACCCGTCAGAAAAAGCAATGGAAACCTGAAATACAAACAGAAAACGGTAGAGACATGCAGCAGATGAGATTACATCTGAATAGAGAAACAGAGTAAACATATTGACTCTGACATAAAGCTGTTGTGAGTAAGTTTTATTGGCCTCAAAGTGTTAATTCAATTTCTGTCTTTTCACCTGCTGAGTTTCTCTCCAGCAGTTTAATTTTTGTTTCTTCTTTCTGAACTGTGACAAATTGTCTGATGTGAACAGGAACAGCAAAGCTGCCGTGTCAGAGGACTCTCAAGTATTTGGTGATGGACAGTAAATGAGAAATTACTCAGTTTCCATATTAAATGTCCCTATATCAATGATGCGTTGCATTTTTATAACTTGCGATGTAAATGTTGATCTCAATGGCATTGACATCACACGATCAATCCTCTGACTGTGTGAAAACAAAGGGAATTGTTACCTCAATGTCATGTTGTGCTCCTGATGTTACTGGTGTCACACTCATACAGCAAGGTCTTCCCTTTCTGAGACTTCAGAACAAACTGTGAAACCATAAAACCGATTTTAACACATCGGTTCATGGGTATTGGAAGGCACTATCAAAGGCAGAGCTTAAAAATGTGTTGCCAGAAAATCACAGCAGGTCAGGCTGCATCAAAGAAGAAGGGCTTATGCCCCAAATGTCGATTCTCCTTCTCCTTTGATGCTGCCTGACCTGCTGCGCTTTTCCAGCAACACATTTTTAAGCTCTGATCCCCAGCATCTGCAGTCCTCACTTTCTACTAGTAAAGACAGAGTTTATTTGTTATCCCCAACAGCTCTGGAGAAGGTAACAGGGAGCTGCCGTCTAGAACCCCTTCTATCCAAGTGGTACAGTCGTACACACAGAGCTGTTTGGAAGGGGGTTCCAAGATTTTTAACAAACGATAGTGAAGGAGCAGTAAATTAGTCCCTAGTCAGGATTTTAAGTGACTTGGAAGACAACTGACAAAGTTTGGATTTCCCGTTTTCAGTCGAGGACATTGCCAGTGCATAATTTTCTCCAATTCCCATTGATCATAGTCTTGCTCAAGGTCCTTGATGTCACACTCAGTCAACTCAGATGAGGAGGAGGCATGATGGACACTTGACAGTGCTCAAGGATGCCCTCACAAGAACAGGGTACAATGCTCAACTCATCGACTGCCAGTTCTGTTGTGCCATTGTGAGAAAATGTAGTGACCTCCTCAGGAGACAGCCACAGTCTGCAACAGACAGTGTACACTTCATTGTCCAGTCCTTCCCGGGAGCCAAATGACTACAACACGTTTTTTGCAGCCTGCAACACATTATCGATGAGGATGAGCACCTCGTCAAGACCTTTCCTGTGCCTCCACTTCGAAAATAAACCTCCCTCATCAAACATTCCAGAACAGGTATGCACATGTTTAATTACAATGTACATCTCTCTCTACACTAGGCCCTTTCAAATCCCCAGGCTGTGTTCAACATGGAATTAGATATTCATTAAATCACGCCACATACTGTCTCCTGATTCCTGTTGAAGGGCTTATGCCCGAAACATTGATTCTCCTGTCCCTTGGATGCTGCCTGACCTGCTGTGTTTTTCCAGCAGCACACTCTCGACCCTGATCTCCAGTATCTGCAGTCCTCACTTTCTCCACATACTGTCTCCATCAGACACCTTGGAATAGGTTTGGCACAGGGTAGATAGAAATTAAATCTGACTTTATTCTTTTAAAATGAAAGTACAGCTGCCTCATCATTGTCATTAAACAGTCCAATGACAGAGACAACAATGGCTTCAACTCAATGTGGGGTTCCCTCTACTGCTTTGAACCGAAAGAAGAATTAAAATAAAACTCTCTCCTTATTGGGTCCATCGAAGGGTAGTATTATCTGGATTACCCCCAGTGCTACGAGCTAGTGAGGGCAGGAATAGGAGGAGAGAGCAGATGAATACATGGCTGAGGAGCTGGTGTTTGGGAGACAGATTCACATCTTTGGATCATTGGAATCCCTTTTGGGGTAGAAGTGACCTGTACAAGAAGGACAGATTGCACCTAAATTGGAAGGGGACTAATATACTGGCAGGGAAATTTGCTAGAACTGCTTGGGAGGATTTAAACTAGTAAGGTGGGGGGGGGGGGGGGGTGGGATCCAGGGAGATAGTGAGGAAAGAGATCGATCTGAGACGGGTACAACTGAGAACAGAAGTGAGTCAAACAGTCAGGGCAGGCAGGGACAAGGTAGGACTAATAAATTAAACTGCATTTATTTCAATGCAAGGGGCCTAACAGGGAAGGCAGATGAACTCAGGGCATGGTTAGGAACATGGGACTGGGATATCATAGCAATTATGGAAACATGGCTCAGGTATGGGCAGGACTGGCAGCTGAATATTCCAGGATACAAATGCTACAGGAAGGATATAAAGGGAGGCAAAAGAGAAGGGAGAATGGCATTTTTGATAAGGGATAGCATTACAGCTGTGCTAAGGGACGATATTCCCGGAAATACATCCAGCGAAGTTATTTGGGTGGAATTGCGAAATAAGAAAGGGATGATCACCTTATTGGGATTGTATTATAGACCCCCTCATAGTCAGAGGGAAATTGAGAAACAAACTTGTAAGGAGATCTCACCTATCTGTAAGAATAATAGGGTGGTTATGGTAGGGGATTTTAACTTTCCAAACATCAACTGGGGCTGCCATCGTGTTAAAGATTTAGATGGAGAGGAATTTCTTAAGTGTGTACAAGACAATTTTCTGATTCAGTATGTGGATGTACCTACTAGAGAAGGTGCAAAACTTGACCTACTCTTGGGAAATAAGGCAGGGCAAGTGACTGAGGTGTCAGTGGGGGAGCACTTTGGGACCAGTGACCATAATTCTATTTGTTTAAAAATAGTGATGTAAAAGGATAGACCAGATCTAAAAGTTGAAGTTCTAAATTGGAGAAAGGCCAATTTTGATGGTATTAGGCAAGAACTTTCAAAAGCTGATTGGAGGCAGATGTTTGCAGGTAAGGGGACGGCTGGAAAATGGGAAGCCTTCAGAAATTAGATAACAAGAATCCAGAGAAAGTATATTTCTGTCAGGGTGAAAGGGAAGGCTGGTAGATATAGGGAATGCTAGATGACTAAAGAAATTGAGGGTTTGGTTAAGAAAAAGAAGGAAGCATATGTCAGGTACAGTCAGGATAGATCGAGTGAATCCTTAGAGTATAAAGAAAGTAGGAGTATACTTAAGAGGGAAATCAGGAGGGCAAAATGGGGACATGAGATAGCTTTGGCAAATAGAATTAAGGAGAATCCAAAGGGGTTTTACAAATATATTGAGGACAAAAGGGTAACTAGGGAGAGAATAGGGCCCCTCAAAGATCAGCAAGGTGGCCTTTGTGTGTAGCCACAGAAAATGGGGGAGATACTAAATGAATATTTTGCATCAGTATTTACAGTGGAAAAGGATATGGAAGATATAGACTGTAGGGAAATAGATGGTGACATCTTGCAAAATGTCCAGATTACAGAGGAGGAAGTGCTGGATGTCTTGAAACGGTTAAAGGTGGATAAATCCCCAGGACCTGATCAGGTGTACCTGACAACTCTGTGGGAAGCTAGAGAAGTGATTGCTGGGCCTCTTGCTGAGATATTTGTATCATCGATAGTCACAGGTGAGGTGCCGGAAGACTGGAGGTTGGCAAACGTGGTGCCACTGTTTAAGAAAGGTGGTAAGGGCAATCCAGGGAACTATAGACCAGTGAATCTAACCTCGGTGGTGGGCAAGTTGTTGGAGGGAATCCTAAGGGACAGGATGTACATGTATTTAGAAAGGCAAGGACTGATTTGGGATAGTCAACATGGCTTTGTGCTTGGGAAATCATGTCTCACAAACTTGATTGAGTTTTTTGATGAAGTAACAAAGAAGACTGATGAGGGCAGAGCAGTAGATGTGATCTATATGGACTTCAGTAAGGCGTTTGACAAGGTTCCCCATGGGAGACTAATTAGCAAGGTTAGATCTCATGGAATACAGGGAGAACTAGCCATTTGGATACAGATCTGGCTCAAAGGTAGAAGACAGAGGTTGGTGGTGGAGGGTTGTTTTTCAGACTGGAGGCCTGTGACCAGTGGAGTGCCACAAGGATCGGTGCTGGGTCCTCTACTTTTTGTTATTTACATAAATGATTTGGATGCGAGCATAAGAGGTACAGTTAGTAAGTTTGCAGATGACACCAAAATTGGAGGTGTAGTGGACAGCAAAGAGGGTTACCTCAGAATACAACAGGATCTTGACCAGATGGGCCATTGGGCTGAGAAGTGGCAGATGGAGTTTAATTCAGATAAATGCGAGGTGCTGCATTTTGGAAAAGCAAATCTTAGCAGGACTTATACACTTAATGGTAAGGTCCTAGGGAGTGTTGCTGAACAAAGAGACCTTGGAGTGCAGGTTCATAGCTCCTTGAAAGTGGAGTTGCAGGTAGATAGGATAGTGAAGAAGGTGTTTGGTATGCTTTCCTTTATTTGTCAGAGTATTGAGTACAGGAGTTGGGAGGTCATGTTGCGGCTGTACAGGACATTGTTTGGCCACTGTTGGAATATTGTGTGCAATTCTGGTCTCCTTCCTATCGGAAAGATGTTGTGAAACTTGAAAGGGTTCAGAAAAGATTTACAAGGGTTGGACGATCTGAGCTACAGAGAGAGGCTGAACATGCTGGGATTGTTTTCCCTGGAGCATCAGAGGCTGAGGGGTGACCTTATAGAGGTTTACAAAATTATGAGGGGCATGGATAGGATAAATAGGCAAAGTCTTTTCCCTGCGGTCAGGGAGGTGAAAGTGAGGAATGCAGATGCTGGAGATCAGAGCTGAAAATGTATTGCTGGAAAAGCGCAGCAGGTCAGGCAGCATCCAAGGAGCAGGAGAATCGACGTTTCGGGCATGAGCCCTTTTCAGGAATGAGGAAAGTGTGTCCAGCAGGCTAAGATAAAAGGTAGGGAGGAGGGACTTGGGGGAGGGGTGTTGGAAATGCGATAGGTGGAAGGAGGTCAAGGTGAGGGTGATAGGCCAGAGTGGGGTTGGGGGCGGAGAGGTCAGGAAGAAGATTGCAGGTTCGGAAGGCGGTGCTGAGTTCTAGGGATTTGACTGAGACAAGGTGGGGGGAGGGGAAATGAGTAAACTGGAGAAATCCCTTGTGGTTGGAGGGTTCCTAGGCAGAAGATGAGGCACTCCTCCTCCAGGCGTTGTGTTGCTATGGTCTGGCGATGGACGAGGCCAAGGACCTGCATGTCCTTGGCGGAGTGTGGGGGGGGGAGTTGAAGTGTTGAGCCACGGGATGGTTGGGTTGGTTGGTCCGGGTGTCCCAGAGGTGTTCTCTGAAACGTTCCGCAAGTAGGCGGCCTGTCTCCCCAATATAGAGGAGGCCACATCGGGTGAAGAGGATGCAGTAAATGATGTGTGTGGAGGTGCAGGTGAATTTGTGGTGGATATGGAAGGATCCCTTGGGGCCTTAGAGGGAAGTAAGGGGGGAGGTGTGGGCGCAAGTTTTGCATTTCTTGTGGTTGCAGGGGAAGGTGCCGGGAGTGGAGGTAGGGTTGGTGGGGGGTGTGGACCTGACGAGGGAGTCATGGAGGGAGTGGTCTTTTCAGAATGCTAATAGGGGAGGGAAATATATCCCTGGTGGTGGGGTCCGTTGGCGGAAATGACGACGGATGATACGATGTATATGGAGGTTGGTGGGATGGTAGGTGAGGATCAGTGGGGTTCTGTCCTGGTGGTGATTGGAGGTGTGGGGCTCAAGGGCGGAGGAGCGAGAAGTGGAGGAGATGCGGTGGAGGACATCGTCGATCACGTCTGGGGGGAAGTTCCCAATTCCTTCGTCTCCGCCGCATCTGCTCCCAGGAGGACAGTTCCAATACCGTACAACCCAGATGGTCTCCTTCTTCAAAGACCGCAATTATTGGGTAAATAAGCAAAGTCTTTTCCCTGGGGTGGGGGAGTCCAGAACTAGAGGGCATAGGTTTAGGGTGAGAGGGGAAAGATATAAAAGAGACCTAAGAGGCAACTTTTTCACTCAGAGGGTGGTATGTGTGCGGAATGAGTTGCCAGAGGAAGTGGTAGAGGCTGGTACAATTGCAACATTTAAAAGGCATCTGGGTGGGTATATGAATAGGATGGCTTAGGAGGGATATGGTCTGGGTGCTGGCAGGTGGGACTAGATTGGGTTGGGATATTTGGACCGAAGGGGCTGTTTCCGTGCTGTACATCTCTATGACTCTATGACTCTCTCTGACTTATTTTTTTCTGTGCCATGACAAGTTTGGATAAATTGCACATTTTTTATTTTGTACAGGTGTATACGTTACCTGGATGTCACTGCCTCCTGAGCAGTTGAACAACGAAGAATGTTATCAGCTTGGTACTGATCCAGTTCACTGGAGCAAAGGAGCAGCCAACGAGGGAAGATATTTAATTGTGGAAAAGGAAATTATGATGCGATCAGATGGAGTTGGGAAGTACAGACTGGGAGCAATTGTTCCACAATAAGGGAACAGCAGACATGTGGAGACTATTTAAGGAGCAGTTGTTGTGAGTGACGCACAAATTTGTTCCTCTGAGACAGGTAAGAAGGGGTAGGATTAAGGAACCTTGGATGACGAGAACAGAGGAGTTTCTCGTCAAAAGGAAGAAGGCCGCTTAGGTAAGGTGGAGGAAGCAAGGATCTCGCACAGCTTTAGAGGATTACAGGCTTGCTAGAAAAATGCTCAGAAGTGGACTGAGGAGAGCCAGGAGGGGGCAGAAAAAAAGGCTTGGCAGGAAGGATTATGGAGAACCCAAAGGCATTTTACTCATATGTGAGGAATAAGAGAATGATCAGGGAGAAGGTAGGGCTGATCAGGGATAGCGTCGGGAACTTGTGTGTGGAGTCTGAGCAGATAGGGGAAGCCCTAAATGAGTTTTTTGCTTCAGTTTCCACTGAGCAAAGTGACATTGTTGTGAATGAGAACTTTGAGGAGCTGGGGTACAGGCTTGACCAGATCAAGATTGATGAAGTTGATGTACTGGAAATATTGGAAAACATTAAGATTGATAAGTCCCCATGGTTAGACCAGCTTTATCCTAGCCTGTTCCGGGAAGCAAGAAAGGAGGTTACTCAAACACTGGTGAAGATCTTTGCCTCCTCACTCTCCATGGGAGTCGTAGCGGAGGATTGGAAGGAGGCAAATGTTGTTCCTCTTTTCAAGAAGGGTAATAGGGAAATCCCAGGCAATTACAGCCCAGTCAGTCTTAGTCTGTGGTCAACAAAGTTTTGGAAAGAATTCTGAGAGTTGGATTTATGACTATTTGGCAAAGCGTAGTGTGATGAAAGGCAGTCAGCATGGTTTTGTGAGGGGCAGGTTATGCCTCACAAATCTTATTGAGTTCTTTGAGGAAGTAACAAGACAGGTCGACAAATGTCGAGCAGTGGATGTGATGTATATGACTTCAGCAAGGCATTTGATAAGGTTCCCCATGATAGGCTCATTCAGGAAGTATGGGATACAGGGAGATTTGGCTATCTGGATTCAGAAATGGCTGGCTGACAGAAGGCAGAGAGTGGTTGTAGAGTGGTTGTAATTGGAAAGTATTCTGCCTGTAGGTCACTGTTGAGTGGGATCCTGCAGGGCTCTTTCTTGGGCTTCTACTCTTTGTAGTTTTTATAAATGACTTGGATGAGGAGTTTGAGGGGTGGGTTAGTAAATTTGCAGATGACACAAAGGTTGGAGTTGCCGTTGATAGTATTGAGGGCTATTGCACTCTACAGTGTTACAGACAGGATGCAGATCTTGGCTGAGAAATGGCAGAAGGGGTTCAACCTGGATAAATGCGAAGTGATGCATTTTGGAAGTTCGAACTCGAATGCTGAATATAGGATTAAAGACAGGATTCTTAGCAGTGTGGAGCAACAGAGCGGTCTTGGTGTGCAACTACATAGATCCTTCAAAGTTGCCACCCAAGTGGATAGGGTTGTTAAGAAAGCATATGGTGTTTTAGCTTTCATTTACAGGGGAATCGAGTTTAAGAGCAGCGAGGTTTTGCGACAGCTCTATAAGTCCCTGGTGAGACCACACTTGGAATATTGTGTCCAGTTCTAGATACAAAGGCTTTGGAGAGGGTGCAAAGAAGGTTTAACAGGATGCTGCCTGGACTGGAGGGCTTGCCTTATGAAGAGAGGTTGAATAAGCTCAGACTTTTCTGTCTGGAGAGGATGAAGAGAGGTGACCTGATCGAGGTGTACAAAATAATGAGAGGGATAGATAGAGTCAATAGTCAGAGACTTTTTCCCAGGGCAGTAATGACTGGTACGAGGTGTCATCGTTTTAAGATATTAGGAGAAAGGTATAGAGACGACGTCAGAGGAAGGTTCTTTACGCAGAGAGTTGTGAATGCATGGAATGCATTGCCTGTGGTGGTGCCTCTACCATTTCCTGTTTGTATTTCAGGTTTCCATTGTACCCAGTGTCTTGGTTTCTTTGATGAGCCAAGAGGTTGAACTTGGTTATATTTGCCCAATATGGTCTGTGACTTGAGCTGATGTGCTGGTGACACTTGTGTTACATCAGTCAGACTTTAATCTTCTGAGTTGGGGGGAAGGGAAAGTGAAAGCGACAGGGAGTATGGAGTTAAATGGAAAGATAAGCAAGCAGCAGGATAGCATTTGTGCAGGCGGATTTAAACTTGAGGCAGACTGGGAGTGCAGCAAAAAGGAAGGATAACTTAGGACATCTTATGACTTCCAATATCTCTAATGATAAGGAAGTTAGCATTAAGGCACTTTACCTGAATGCTCGTAGCATTCGTAACAAAGCAGATGAACTAACGGCACAGATCATCGTGAATGATTATGATGTGGTAGGCATCACAGAGACGTGGTTGCAGGGGGGTCAGGACTGGCAGTTAAACATCCAAGGATTTTCAGCTTATCGAAAAGACAGGGAGGCGGGCAAAAGGGGCGGGGTTGCCTTGTTAGTTCAGAACAAAATTAAATCTATGGCACTGAATGACAAAGCGTTGGATGATATGGAGTCGGTGTGGCTGGAATTGAGGAACCACAAAGGCAAAAAAACCATAATGGGAGTTATGTACAGACCTCCTAACAGTGGTCAGGACCAGGGGCGCAACATGTACCGGGAAGTAGAGAAGGCATGTCAGAAAGGCAAGGTCACGGTGATCATGGGAGACTTCAATATGCAGGTAGACTGGGTAAATAATGTTGCCAGTGAATCCAAAGAAAGGGAATTCATGGAATGCTTACAGGATGGCTTTTTGGAACAGCTTGTCATGGAGCCCACAAGGGAGCAGGCTATTCTGGACCTAGTGCTATGTAATGAACCAGACTTTATAAAAAATCTTAAAGGACGGGAACACTTAGGAAGCAGCGATCATAATATGGTAGAGTTCAGTCTGCAGTTTGAAAGAGAGAAGGCAAAATCGGACGTAATGGTGTTACAGTTAAATAAAGGTAATTATGAGGGCATGAGAGAGGAACTGATGAAAATAGACTGGAAGCAGAGCCTAGCAGGGAAGACAGTAGAGCAAAAATGGCGGGGGTTTGTGGGTATAATTGAGGACACTGTACAGAGGTTCATCCCCAAGAAGAGAAAGATTATCCGGGGAGGGATTAGACAGCCATGGCTGACAAAGGAAGTCAGGAAATGTATTAAAGAAAAAGAGAGATCCTATAAAGTGGCCAAGAGCACTGGGAAATCAGAAGATTGGGAAGGCTACAAAAACAAACAGAGGATAACAAGGAGAGAAATAAGGAAGGAGAGGATCAAATATGAAGATAGGCTAGCCAGTAATATTAGAAATGATAGTAAAAGTTTCTTTCAATACATAAGAAACAAACGACAGGCAAAAGTAGACATTGGGCCACTTCAAACTGATGCTGGAAGCCTAGTGATGGGAGATAAGGAAATAGCTGGAGAACTTAATAAGTACTTTGCGTCAGTCTTCACAGTGGAAGACATGAGTAACATCCCAACAATTAAAGGGAGTCAGGGGGCTGAGTTGAGTATGGTTGCCATTACAAAAGAGAAAGTGCTAGAAAAGCTAAAAGATCTTAAAATTGATAAATCTCCTGGCCTCGATGGGCTACATCCTAGAGTTCTGAGGAAATAGCAGAGGTGTTGGTTGAGATCTTTCAAAAGTCACTGGAGTCAGGGAAAGTCCTGGATGATTGGAAGACCGCTGTTGTAACCCCCTTGTTCAAGAAAGGATCAAGACAAAAGATGGAAAATTATAGGCCAAATAGCCTAACCTCGGTTGTTGGTAAAATTCTAGAATCCATCATTAAGGATGAGGTTTCTAAATTCTTGGAAGAGTAGGGTCGGATTAGAACAAGTCAACATGGATTTAGTAAGGGGAGGTCGTGCCTGACAAACCTGTTGGAATTCTCTGAAGAGGTGACAAGTAGGTTAGACCAAGGAGACCCAGTAGATGTGGTCAGTCTAGACTTCCAAAAGGCCTTTGATAAGGTGCCACACAGGAGGCTGCTGAGCAAGGTGAGGGCCCATGGTGTTCGAGGTGAGCTACTGGTATGGATTGAGGATTGTCTGTCTGACAGAAGGCAGAGAGTTGGGATAAAAGATTCTTTTTCGGAATGGCAGCCGGTGACAAGCAGTGTCCCGCAGGGTTCAGTGTTGGGGCCGCAGCTGTTCACGTTATATATTAATGATCTGGATGAAGGGACTGGGGGCATTCTAGCGAAGTTTGCCGATGATACAAAGTTAGGTGGACAGGCAGGTAGTACTGAGGAAGTGGGGAGGCTGCAGAAGGACCTAGACAGTTTGGGAGAGTGGTCCAGGGAATAGCTGATGGAATTCAATGTGAGCAAATGCGAGGTCTTGCACTTTGGAAAAAAGAATACAAGCATGGACTACTTTCTAAACGGTAAGAAAATTCATAAAGCCAAAGTACAGAGGGATCTGGGAGTGCTAGTCGAGGATTCTCTAAAGGTAAACATGCAGGTTGAGTCCGTGATTAAGAAAGCGAATGAAATGTTGTCATTTATCTCAAGAGGGTTTGAATATAAAAGCACCGTTGTGCTACTGAGACTTTATAAAGCTCTGGTTAGGCCCCATTTGGAATACTGCGTCCAGCTTTGGTCCCCACACCTCAGGAAGGACATACTGGCACTGGAGCGTGTCTAGCGGAGATTCACACGGATGATCCCTGGAATGGGAGGTCTAACATCTGAGGAACGGCTGAGGATCCTGGGATTGTATTCATTGGGGTTTAGAAGATTAAGGGGAGATCTAATAGAAACTTACAAGATAATACATGGCTTGGAAAGGGTGGACGCTAGGAAATTGTTTCCATTAGGCGAGGAGACTAGGACCCGTGGACACAGCCTTAGAATTAGAGGGGTAAATTCAGAACAGAAATGCGGAGACATTTCTTCAGCCAGAGAGTGGTGGGCCTGTGGAATTCATTGCCGCGGAGTGCAGTGGAGGCTGGGACGCTAAATGTCTTCAAGGCAGAGATTGATGAATTCTTGATGTCATAAGGAATTAAGGGCCACGGGGAGAATGCGGGTAAGTGGAGTTGAAATGCCCATCAGCCATGATTGAATGGCGGAGTGGACTCGAAGGGCCAAATGGCCTTCCACTCCTATGTTGTATGGTCTTATGGTCTTACATCGGAGGCTGTGTCTTCTTTAAGTTCCAAGAAAAAAATGCTTTGCTAAAATCCATCTAAATATGGGAATCTTAGGAATTTGATTTTACTTGAAAAGGCATTTTTCAGGCAACTGCACTTCATGAAACAACAGGAATAGATTATTGATGATGCCACACTCTCTGTCATTCAGTGAACAGGTTTGTCTCCTCAGACTCCAAATGCTTTTAACACATATCAGAGAATAATTAGTTTGTGAGAAGATTTGTAGCTCGGGTGCTCGTTGTTGTGGTTCTGTTCGCCAAGCTGGGAATTTGTGTTGCAGACGTTTCATCCCCTGTCTAGGTGACATCCTCAGTGCTTGGGAGCCTCCTGTGAAGCGCTTCTGTGATCTTTCCTCCGGCATTTGTAGTGGTTTGAATCTGCCGCTTCCGGTTGTCAGTTTCAGCTGTCCGCTGCAGTGGTCGGTATATTGGGTCCAGGTTGATATGCTTATTGATTGACTCTGTGGATGAGTGCCATGCCTCTAGGAATTCCTTGGCTGTTCTCTGTTGGCTTGTCCTATAATAGTAGTGTTGTCCCAGTCGAATTCATGTTGCTTGTCATCTGCGTGTGTGGCTACTAAGGATAGCTGGTCGTGTCATTTCGTGGCTAGTTGGTGTTCATGGATGCGGATCGTTAGCTGTCTTCCTGTTTGTCCTATGTAGTGTTTTGTGGAGTCCTTGCATGGGATTTTGCACACTACATTGGTTTTGCTCATGCTGGGTATTGAGACCTTCATTCTGGTGAGTTGTTGTCTGAGGGTGGCTGTTGGTTTGTGTGCTGTTATGAGTCCTAGTGGTCGCAGTAGAGAATAATTAGAGCAAAACACATTGGTCATTCAGCCCACCATCTCTGCACTGGCACAGAATGAGTTGTATATCTCCTGTTAGTATTCTGGAATCTCCCTGTACCCCTACACATTCTGTTGCCTGTGTCTGTTTAAATTCTGAATATCTTGTGCAGATAATAACAATCTTATCAACCTGTTATCCTACGATGAAAAAGTGTGTCTGCAAAATATATTTATAATTCTCCTGTTCTATTCAGATTATCGATTGACAGTCCATGTCCCAAATGTAATCTGTCTCCTTGCTCTGCATTATATTTCATTCCATCCGTCAGAAAGAGTGATGTTTGAATACCGGTGACTGGAGGATATCATTGTACTCCCCTCCAATCTCCACAGCCAAACGCCCCATTCCCCTGTACCTCCGATGCAATGTCAAATTCAATCTGTCCCTGATCCCTTAATAAGTAATGTTTTAATAAACAAGATGATTGTACATGTCACATTTAACTTTGGTCTAAAGTCAAATAATTTAAATATTGTTGATTTAAATCAAATAAACTGCAATAAGATATTTGCTATTTTTAAAAAAGCTGAAACGCATTTTGTGGTGAAGTTACAAAGTTGCCTTATTAATTCAGTGAAAGAAACATTCAGGCAAATCCATACTTCCTGTGCATGGTCAGGGTAATTATGCCCAGTGACAGTCTGTTAATTGACGGTTGATCCAAGTGGTCAGTACAGGAACAACCTCTTGACTGTTTTTGAGGGAGGGCTGTTGGATGTAGCATTGTACATGAACAACACAACAGAAGCATGAGCAAAAAGGAAATGCCTGTCATTCTCCCTCCCCACTGACTTCACTACAACAATTGGTATTGGGAGATAAGACCAATAGCCAGCAATGCCAACATCCAGTCCAGTCCAGTTATGATTGTGAACTGAAAGTGCTGTATTGAAAAGGGGTTAACTGGAAATGTTTATTCAGTGACTGTGATTAGTGTCAATCTCCATGGAATCTAATTGTGTAACTGGAGGCTTTCCCTCTCCTATTGGTAAGGGCTTCTTTCAATGCATCATCCCATTGTTTCTGCAACTGTATCACATCCACCACTAACGGCAGCTGCAGAGACAGGGAAAGGAGAGATCAGAATCTGAGAACAATGGACTGGAATGTTCCAACATTGGACAGGAGTTTATCTTTGGCTCTTAATTTTCTTTCCTGATCTTTATTATCTTTTCGGATAGAAGGTGTACTGCTGATTATTCAGGCGGGTTACTATCCCATCCTCGTTATTGTTGGTGTCCCTGGTAAGTCTCTTTATGTCTATCTCCATTCATTCATTCCCTAAACCATGTTGAACTCCATTGCTATTTCTATTGTCTGTATTTGGCAAGGACAGAAACCACTAACTTCAGTTTCAATTAAACACTCAATTCATTATCCACAAATTTAAGAACCTTCCCTCACAAGCATCTGATGTGTAAGATTCTCTGTTTACAATCATACAGATGTCATCCTTTATTTGGAGATCCACCCACCTCCTTTTATATTTTATAGAACTCTCCCAAATATAAAAGGTCCTGCATGTGCAGTTCCAAATGTAAGTCATCTTGTAGCGAGGTCTCTGTCATGTCATTAAATTATATCCATTTACCTCAATGTATGGACTGAGTTCCTCAATCGTTTTTGAGAACGCAACATACATTCAGATAGAGTGCCTTTCATTCAGCTTTTTAAGCCATTATTCCCTGCTCCATTGTCACCTGTATTCCTCATTTTGACAGTTCTGGAAACAGTCTGACGTCATTACATACAGCATCAAACCTGATGGGTAATGTTTATGTGTGTACATGTGTGTATGTGTGTGCGTTTGTGCACGTGTGTGTTGTGGGTTTTGGGGCGGTATGGTGCCCTAATGGTTAGCACTGCTGCCTCACAGCGCCAGGGTCCCAGTTTCAATTCCAGCCTCAGGCAACTGTCTGTGTGGAGTTTGCACATTCTCCCCGTGTCTGCGTGGGTTTCCTCCGGGTGCTCCGGTTTCCTCCCACAGTCCCAAGATATGCAGATCCGGTGTATTGCCAGTGCCAAATTGCCCATAGCGATAGGCGCATTAGTCAGAGGGTAGTGGGCCTGTGTGGGTTACTCTTCGGAGGGTCGGTGTGGACTTGTTGGGTTGAAGGGCCTGTTTCCACACTGTAGAGAATCTAATCTAATCTAAATGTGAAAGTCATTGTTTCAGAAAGAATATGCAAGATAGAAATCAGTTTAAATATGAACATCTGGCAAGAGTTTGGGTAACTCACAGAGGGAGACTGAGAGGCATTTAATGGACAGATGTGATGAAGATTTTGAGAATGTTAAAATAAAGATATTTTAAGACCCAGTAATATTACAGATCAATGCACACAGGGGTGATGGTTGGATGGGATTTTGGTGTAAGATTGAATAAGGACCATGGTGTGTAACTCAGATTTCTTCTGCAGGTTTGAAGCTGGGAATGTCAGCAGGAGATTATTAACATCATTAGGACTGTATTGCATAGCTCAAGGTTCAAGTAACAGATGGAATGAGCCAGTAACATATATTCTAGAGGTATTAGTAGCTAAAATTAGGAATGGTCAAGATATGGGGTCAGGAATCAGCTCATGGCTGAAGGGATAAGCACAGTTGTGATTCATTTGTTTCAGCCTCAGATATTGGCCAGGGATGGGATGGAGTCAGAGGAAAGAAATAGGGTTTGTAACCAGAAGAGAAGGCAGTGATCTCATGTTCCCAATATTTAGACAAATACAATGAATTACAGCTCACATTTGAAACAGAGTAGGTCAACATAGAGACCCATGAGGGGCACTGCCAGGAGCAAAGAGGGACAGAGTGAATGAAGACGTTTACTGATGCAGTTAGTGATGGCTTGTAGGGTGAATATCTGGAATCAGGGTCTCAGCAGGACACAATAACAGCAGCAAGGATAAACATCTCTCCAGAGATGTAGCATCCCAGTCTAATGTTCTCAGACTCTCCATTGTTATAACATTCCAGTTTGTTGTTCTCAGATTCTGATCGCTCATCCCCCTCTCTCGGGAGCTGTGGATCCATATTAGTGCTGTTGGTGATGCTCTGCCCAAACCATGGGATAGCACATTGAACAGAGCCCATTTCTCATTAAAGGATGGAAACCCTCCACTGGGATAATTAGCATCTATGGCTATTGACATTAATCACAGTCACTGAACAAACAGGTTCAGGTAGCCCACTCCTTACATCACTTTTCATATCACAATAAAATGGAATATTTACTTGGTCGAGATGGAATGGATGAAGATTTCTGAGGGATGGAATATAAATCTTTCAATCTTTTTAATCTTTCTTCCTTGTATGTAGAGTAGTGTCTGTTACAGAGGAACAACAGGAGGGTAATCAGACCCTCTAAAGAGTTATAGAGTTATAGAGTCATAGAGTCATAGAGATGTACAGCATGGAAACAGACCCTTCCAGTGCATAGGTCCATGCCGAACAGATATCCTAAATCAACCTAGTCCTACTTTCCTGCACATGGTCCATAACACTCCCAACCTTCTTACTCATATACCCATCCAGATGCATTTTAGATTTTCTAATTGTACCAGACTCCACCACTTCCTTTGGCAGCTCATTCCATACACTCACCATTCTCTGTTGAAAAACTGCCCCTTAGGTATCTTTTAAAACTTTCCACTCTCACCCTAAACCTATGCCCTCTAGTTCTGGACTCACCCACCCCATGGAAAAGATCCTATCAATCCCCCTCATGATTTTATAAACCTCTATAAGGTCACCCCTCAGCCTCTGATGCTCCAGGGAAAACAGTCCCAGCCTATTCAGCCTCTCTCTATAGCTCAAACCCTCCAACACAGGCAACCTATTTGTAAATATTTTCTGAACTCGTTCAAGTTTCACAACATTCTTCCAATAGGAAGGAGAAAAGAATTACACACAATATTCCAAAAGTGACAGAACCAATGTCCAGTTCAGCCCCAACATGACCTCCCAACCCCTATTGTTCATGCTCTGACCAATAAAGGAAAGCACACAAAATGCCTTCTTCACTAGCCTATCTACATGTGACTCCATTTTCAAGGAGCTATGAACCTTCAACATTCCCCAGGACCACACCATTAAGTGTATAAGTCCTGTCCTGATTTGCCTTTCTCAAATGTAATGCCTCATTTTTATTTAAATTAACCTCCATCCGCCATTCCCTGGCCCATTGGCCCATCGGATCAAGATCCCGTTGTACCCTGAGGTAACCTTCTTCCGTAACCAATACACCTCCAATTTTGATATCATCTGCAAACTTATTTACTCTTCCTTCTATGTTTGCATCCAAATCATTTATATAAATGATGAATATCAGTGGACCCAGCACTGATCCTTGTGGCACGCCGCTGGTCATAGGTCTCCAGTCTGAATGACAACCCTCCATCACTACCCTCTGACTTCTACCTTCAAGCAAGTTCAGTATCTAAATAGTTAGTTCCCCCTCTGTTCCAAGAGGTCTAACTTTATTCACCAGTCAACAATGAGGAATCTTGTCGAACTCTTACTAAAGTCCATACAGATCATATCCACCAATCCTCTTCAAAACTTCTTCAAAAAACTCAATCAAGTTTGTGAAACATGATTTCCCATGCACAAAGACAAGTTGACTATTCTTAATCAGTCCTTGCCTTTCCAAAAACATACGAATCCTATCCATCAGGATTTGATAGATAATGTCTTCTAAGAGATTTCTTTGAGAGTGGTGATAGCCCTTTCAGATGACATGTGCTCTCATGTTCAATTGGATTTGCTCTGACTACTTTTTAAAATGTCCTACCCCAAACACCAAGACTCATAACCTCACATTGGTCCAATGTTGTCAACACAATTAAATGCAAATTCAATTGGCTTTTGGTATCCTGGACATAATTTAAATTAATTGGTTAAATTCAAATCCAGTTTCATTGACACAAAAACATAACTTGAAGCCTTTGGTTACATTTTCTCAATTCTCAGCACTCTCTGCACCTGTCACCTAGTCACAGGTACATGGGCTATGAAACTCTCTCAGCTCAGAAATGCACCCTCTTTCTCATAGTGACCAAACACTCTTTCAACTTCATAACATCAATCCATGCAGTATATTCCCCTCTTACTCCTGTGCTCTAACCTTCTTCACTTACCTGTGAGCAAACATCTCAAATTCTTCTGAAAATTGAAATATTTCAGTCCCACTGTTCTCATTTGCCGATGTCACAAACAACATTTTCCACAAACCCCAGGAGATTTATCAAAGATAATTTCCCTTTTGTGAATCTGGGACAACTCTGCTAAGTTGTACCATTATTCTCCCAGTTATCACATACCTTACAAAACATACTAATACTTTCCTCACAACTGACATCAAGTTATCCACGATTTTGTTTTCTGTTTTCCCTCTGCACCATGTTTGAAATATTTACAGCCACAGCACTACTCATTACGGTCCTGGATCTTTCCCAGAATCGGAAGAACTTCAAAGAACTTTGACTTCCCTCAATACTCAGGGAAGTGTCTAATAGAAACAAGGAATTTACAGGATGAAAATAGGCCATTGACCCATTATCTCTATACCGGCTCCCAAAAGAGCTGTCCAGCATGTTCTGTCTGCAGCCCATCTTCGCGATCCTCGAAATTCATTACTCATTTGGTGCAGCAATTACCACACTTCAATGCAATGTGTTTTTCAAGTAATTGCTCTTTAATAATTCTAATTTTCTGCATTTCCTCATCTTCACCAGTCACCCTGTTCCCTAATATTTCTGGAAGATTTTCTGTTCCTTTCACTGTGGAGACAGAACCAACATATTCACCTCATGGGACAGAGATAGCCTATGTCACCTCATGAATACCTCAGAAATGGCACTATGGCACCTGAGGGATATGACACCTATTCTTTTAGAATTAGAATCCCTACATTGTGGAAACAGGCCCTTCGGCCCAACAAGTACACACGGACTCTCCAAAGAGTAATCCACCCAGAACCATTCAGCGATCGTATATTTACCCCTCACTAATAACTAATCCAATGGGAAATTTAGCAAGGCCAATTCACGTATGTTGCACATTTTTGGATGGAAAGTTCCAGAATCAAACCAGTTCACTTCATGGTCAGTATCAGCACAGTCCTCTCCCTGGTGTGAGACCACAGGTTCTGCTGAAGCAAGCGACACAGCTCTGTGACCTCCTCATTGTCTAAACAAACTGGCTTCACACATTGCACCTGGAATAGGTACAGTATTGGAAAGTATTCCTAGAAATCCCAGAGAAGAGATTGTAGTGCCCTGCTCCCCAATGTTTACACAGTTTTCCTTCTGTGCAGTCTCTGCTCCATTTGTTAGTCGTGTTGAAGACCCCAATACACTGTGAATGCCTTGCCCACACCTTGTTCAGAGTGGGGTCACCAGACCCTCAGCTCTCCCTGAATGAAAGCAGTAACTGATACACAAACCTGAGGAAACCATTAATACAACCTTCAGTGAATTTCTAATGACACGAGCAGGTCGAATCCATGTATACATGGTACACCCACTCTGTGTTGAAAATGCCTTTGAATTCTCAGATTCTTGTCAACTGTTACATCTCTGCACAGTCCCAGTGACCTGAAATATTAGCAGTTCCACTTGCCATAGAGTTAGTTGACAATCGCACCATTTTCTGTACCTCAGTCATGATGACAGCAACACCACTATTGCATGGAGAGTTGATTAGAGAAGACGGGGTGGCGATGGTCCAGCCTGTGGTCTATTAATCCAGGGATCCAGTTAATAACCGAGACCCCGGATTTGATCCCACCATGGCAGATAGTGGAATTTGAATTCAATCAAACATCTGGAATTTTGACTCAAATGAAACTATGAAACCATCGTTTGTTGTCAAGAAAACCCACCTGGCTCCCTAATGTCCTTCAGGGAAGGAAATTTACCACCTTCATCTGGTCTGGTCTACATGTGACTCCAGACTCTCAGCAACAGGGTTGTCTCTCAGCTGCCCTTTGAAATGACCAAGCCACTGGATCCTCAGGGTTCATTCCAGAGTATTTCCACATTGAGTCTCTTAATCTTTGCAAGAAAGCTGAGGGAGTCTCATCTTTCTCCTGTCTAACTTCAAAGGCTTTAATCAAATTCTGCGACTTTGGAACTGCCTCTCTTATCCCTTTTAAAATCAGGTCTTTCAATTCCCTCATTTTTCTCTATGCTCTGAGTTTTGATTTTCCCACTGGGGGTCTGAGGGGAAACTTCGTCACTCCCTGTCCAGCATCCCCATCTCCAATGGGATGTTCCGTGTCCCACATTTTAATGGCTGCTCCTCATATAAGTCCCCTTTCTTCCCCAGTAAATAGTATATTCAAAATAGACATTAACTCAGTCCACGTATAGAGACTGGGCCCAAAAAATTGATCAATTTGTTCATACAACCCTACTGGATCTTCAACCAGGACCTTCATCTCCTTTTTAAATGTTCTGACCTCCCCACTGGTGAGGGGAGCACTTACAAATCCAATCTCTTTGTCCCCTTATCCCGAAGGGGAAAAGTCTTTACCTTCTTCTCTTTTTTTTGTTTTTGTTTCTTCCCCTTAGGCTTTGGTTTAGATACTCCTGAGGCCTCCTCTACATATACTTTATCTTCCCTTTCTTTTGTTGAGGATTGACGGTCGGGAACAACAATGTCCCCGTCCACCGCCCCTTCGTCCTCCTCTTGTAGGACATCCGCTCCCTGTCCCTGTCTGTCTGTCTCTCCTCCTCCCCCATGTTCACCTAATCTTATTTTATGGTACGGGGGAAGGGGGGGGGGGGTGCTAGCAGCCAAGAGGATCCCAGGGACTGAGTGGGGCAGAGGGGGAATCCCTTGTCTTTACTACCATCATTCCCAAACTGCCCTTCCAACAGGACGCATAGTCCACCTCTTCTTGACTAAAAGGTTGTTTCTCATTCACATACAAATACTGACATACCCAATCCTGGTCCGAACCATACTTTGGCCAGAAGACAGCCGGACGAAGGATTGGTTCTTTGGTCCATACTAAACAACAATATTTAATCATTTTCTTTTTATCTTTTTCCCTTGTACAAGATTTACTTGTCCATTCCCGCAACATCCTCCCTAACGAACTTTCAGGAGGAATGTTACCAGGGACTTTTTCTTCCTTTACTTCATCACAGTTCGACTTACTCTGCCTACCCCCCATTTCTCGGGGCCCTCGCCAGTCCCTCAGCAATTAAAAATCAGTTTCTTGCCTTGGTCTGAGCAGAGCTGCCTGGCCCCTTTTTGCCATATTTTCTATTGACCTCCTTTCACTGTCTGATCAGATTCTCTTTTGTGGGATTCGTACCAGTCGCCCTAGGGAGCGGACCAAACCTCAATTGGGAATGGGACGTGTCTTCCCAGTGTCCAGGGCTAGCCACTCCCCCCGGCGATGGAAGATATCCCGGACAGCCCCCAATTGTGAGAAACAAAGCTCACTCACTTCAATAATTTCAGTCCGAGACAAGCTCTGAAGCAATCAGTATGTTTATTATATGCTTGCAAGCGTGGTGCCTGAAATAAACACCCAGAGCTTAGCAAGTACATATCTTTTATAGGATCCACTACTCCAAACCCGGTGCCCATCACTATTGTTTATCTCTTGCCTTATCCGGCCTTGTGCATAACAAAGTACAAGTTTTACCACATCCTGCTGTGGCTCATTGTTAGGTATATCCTCCTTCACTGCTATCTATTTCCCCCATTTGTGACATTTCCTCCCTTTCCCCAACCATATTGATCCTTATGATCTTTTAATTGGGCTTTGTTTTGCAGAAGTGGGAAACAGATGCTTATAACTACTGCTTGTACAAGCATATCTGGCTTAACCTACATCCTCACAGCACCTGATCTGTTTCTCTGTAACATCTACCATTGTTGCAGGCATGTTTCATTCTTGTATGCACATTTTAGCTAATACAAAAACAATTATATATTTCCTTCACATAGTTTTCATTCTTGTTGACTCAGCTCTTGGTTGAAACAATTTTTTCCGGGGGGGGGGTTCATTTACCTTGCATAAGTAATTATGATTGCAGAAGTAACAATACTTTACCTATATCCCACAGTCATGATGGATGCTGAGGTTAGGGATAGATCTTTGAGTACTCAAAGTCAAATCAACATAAGGAGGGAGGAAGTGTTGGGTATTCTAAAAGGCATTGAGGTGGACAAGTTCCAAGGTCTGGATGGAATCTAGATTAGAGTGGTGCTGGAAAAGCACAGCAGATCAGCAGCATCCGAGGAGCAGGAAAATCATTGTTTCGGGCAAAAGCCCTTCATCAGGAATCTGACTTTGGGTCGGTGTTGGGTCCACTGCTGTTCGTCATTTTTATAAATGACCTGGATGAGGCCTTAGAAGGGTGGGTTAGTAAATTTGCGGACAAAACTAAAGTCGGTGGAGTTGTGGATAGTGACGAAGGATGTAGGAGGTTGCAGAGAGACATAAATAGGATGCAGAGCTGGGCTGAGAGGTGGCAAATGGAGTTTAATGTGGACAAGTATGAGGTAATACTTTGGACGGAGTAATTGGAATGCAAAGTGCTGGGCTAATGGTAAGATTCTTGGGAGTCAGATGAGCAGAGAGATCTCGGTGTCCATGAAAGTTGCCACCCAGATTGACAGGGTTGTTAAGAAGGCATACCGTGTTTTGGCCTTTATTAATAGAGGGATTGAGTTCCGGAACCAGGAGGTTATGCTGCAGCTGTACAAAGCTCTGGTACAGCCACACTTGGAGTATTGTGTACAGTTCTGGTCACCGCATTATAAGAAGGATGTGGAAGCTTTGGAAAGGGTGCAGAGGAGATTTACTAGGATGTTGTCAGGTATGGAAGGAATGTCTTACGAGGAAAGGCTGAGGGCCTTGAGGCTGTTCTCATTAGAGAGAAGAAGGTTGAGAGGTGACTTAATAGAGACATGCAAGATAATCAGAGGGTTAGACAGGGTGGACAGGGAGAGCCTTTTTCCAAGTATGGGGACGGCAAACACGAGGGGGACACAACTTTAAAGTGAGGGGAGACAGGTATAAGATAGATGTCAGAGGTAGTTTCTTTACTCAGAGAGTAGTAAGGGTATGGAATGCTTTGCCTGCAACAGTAGTATTTTCGCCATGTTTAAGTGCATTTAAGTCGTCACTGGACAGGCATATGGACGTACATGAAATAGTATAGGTGGGATGGGCTTCAGATTAGTATGACAGGGCAGCACAACATCAAGGGCCAAAGGGCCTGTACTGCACTGTAATGTTCTATGTTCTATGTTCTGGAACAAACAGAGTTTGTTAACCACGCCACGTGCTGGCGAGGCGAGGAATACGAAGAGAGTGGAATTGAACACATGGCTACAGGGATGGTGCAGGGTGGAGGGACTCAGATACTTGGATAATTGAGGCTCGTTCTGGGGTAAGTGAGACTTCAACAAATGGGATTGTTTACATCTGAACCAAAGGGTACCAATATCCTGGGAGGGAAATTTGCTCTTGCTGTTTGAGAGAGTTTAAACTAATTCAGCTGGGAACCTGAATTGTAGCTCCACTGTGACATGAGGTTGAGAGTAGTGAGGTCATAAATAAGAGTTCAAGGTCGAAAGAATGTACCGGCAAGCAGGAAGATGGTTTGAAGTGCATCTACTTCAACGCCAGGAACATCCGGAATAAGGTGGGTAAACTTGCAGCGTGTGTTGGTACCTGGGACTTCAATGTTGTGACCATTTTGGAGACATAGATATAGCAGGGACAGGAATGTTGTTGCAGGTTTCAGGGTTTAGATGTTTCAGTAAGAACAAGGAAGATGATGAAAGAGGGGGAGATGTGGCATTGTTAGTGAAGGACAGTATTACAATGGCAGGAAGTGATGGAAAATCATTAGCCACCCTCCAGTCTTATGGCACCTCACTGTTGCTGTCAATTACACACATAATCTCGGTTAGGGGTCCCTAGATTGCCAGGATACCCTGGGATCCACCTGATGAGCTCCTGAGGATTAAGCTACCTGTATTCATTTGAAGACTTCCAGTACCTTTTCTTTTCTGT